>NC_053023.1:566550126-566655250 GCF_003073215.2 Triticum urartu
ATTTTACTCGAGACTATATTTCTATTCGTAACATGATATGTGTTTTGCTTGACCATCTTGTATGATATGTGTCTTTGCTTGCTTTATTTTGAGTTATAAGTCATCAATCCTTGCTGGACACACCTATTTGAGAGGGCCAAAATTATGTCATGACTTGTTAGAATTACTCTCTATGCTTCACTTAAATCTTTTATGAGCTATGACTTGCTCTAGTGCTTCACTTATATCTTTTTGAGCACCGTGTGCTTTGTTATTTTTGAAGAAATGCTCTCTTGATTCACTTAGATTTATTTGAGAGTTAGCCAAATTTTGAAGGAATTCTCTCTAGCTTCACTTAAATTATTTTGAGAGAAAGAAAATTTGTTATGCTCATGATCTTCACTTATATTTGTTCGAGCTTATGAAAAGCAACACATGAAAATTAGTGCCAAAGTGATAGATATCCAAGAAGGATAAAGAAAAGAAAATATCATGAAGATCATTGGACAAAATAAACTTGATTCTTGGTAATAGTTTTGAGGTATGATGATGTGATATGTGAGCTATGTTGATGAGTAATTGGGCTTTAGTAAGAATATAGTTGTTAAGATTTGTGATTCTCTATGCATGCACGAAAGTCAATAATCATGCAATGAAAATTATATCCTACTTGTGGTGCATTATTCGGTGTTAATTATGCTTAATGCTTGCTTATGAGATTATTCATTTCTTGGTTGGTTGCTTCTCAATCTTTTTTCTAGCCTTCATTTTTCACTAAGTATGACATCTACTTGTGCATCCAAAATCCTTTAAACCAGTTTTGCCACATGAGTCCAATATATCTACCTATATGCGGTACTCTTTTGCTGTTCTAAGCAAATTTGCATGTGCCATCTCTAATTTTCAAAATAAACTTCTCTTTTGTGTGTTTGTTTCGCTCGCGGAGCGGTGAGGGGTGGCTAATATTTTCCATGCTAGATGTGTTATTCTCAAGATGAGTGTTTATTCACTTGTCATTGCACGAGAGTAAGGCAAAGGTATTAGGGATGCCCAGTCCCGAAATGCAAAAACAAATGAATTTACTTTATGTTGTCAAATAATAAACTCCTTGGAAAGTGTTGGTATGGAGGGCACCTGTGGATACGGTTAGCCATGGAAAGTGAAAGTTATGGTGGAAAAAGGAATAAACTTTATTTTCTATTTGGGAACCTCCTATGATATATCTAAGCATGGAAAGTATTGGGAACTCTAAGTCGTTTTCGTTGGTGGGATGGATACACCTCCCAAGATGTTTTTATCTCAATTTTTTTTGCTTTGAGCTCTGGCGCCTCTACAAATCCCTACTTCCCTTTGTGAAGAGACTTTCTTTTACTTTATGCAATTTTTATTTTCAAATTTGAGTCTCCGTCTTCTCTCATAAAAGAACCAACTAGGAGGCAATATGATCGTGCTCAAGTATTGGGTGTAGTTCGAGTGTGTTTCATGAATGGATCAATGTTTGAGCATGATGGGCTAGGGATAACTTATTTTAGCATTGATATTTTGAAAGACATGGTCGCTTATTGACATGCTTGAGTATCTAAATTATTATGTCAAAACTAGACTATTGCTTTGAAACACATAAAAGTCCAAATGTCCATGCTATAAAGAAAAGAATATGATATGACTTGATGAACAACAGTCCACATCAAAAATTCTGTTTTATATCACTTACCTGCTCGAGGACGAGTAGGACTTAAGCTTGGGGATGCTGATACATCTTCAACGTATCTGTCGATGGGAACGACACCTATGGGATCACAAGAATCCCTACTACGGTTGCGGGGCGCGGGGTCGTGAGAAGAGCGGATCAAACAGATAGCACACGGTTCGTTTATCCAGGTTCGGGCCGCGAGGATGCGTAAAACCCTACTCCTGCTTTGGTGGATTGTATATCTGTGTTCTTGAGCTAGCTATGGGGCGTGGGGAGCTCCAAAAAGCCGAATCCTCCTCCTGGTCGCCTCGGGCCTCCTTTTATAGGAAAGGGGTTGCCACAGTGGCACACAGGAGGTGGAAAGGGTACAGTGATGTGAGGTTATGCCTCGCATTACATGACAAGGCGCATTTAATGTGTCTTGCCTAGGTGTCCTTGCTTTATCGGGGACGGGGGAGAGCCCTGTCTCGTCCATCGCCACTCCCTCTCGTGTTGACATGCGCCCTGGCCAGCGGCACCCGCGGTGCCATGTAGGCAGGCAGGCAGCTGAGGTGGCGCAGTGGTGTGTCTTCACGAAGATCCGCATGCCGCCACGCAGGTGCCTGCCCAGTTGGTTGGGTCTGTAGCTGCATGCGAACGGCGGTGGAGGTTTGACTGGCGTGGGCTTGATGGTGGCCCTACGGGTGTTCTTGGCAAGGGCCTTGCCGGGGCCCCGGCAAGGGTCTTGCCGTGGCGCCTGCTGTCATCCCCGACAAGGCTCTTGCCGGGGCCTTTTGGTCCTCCTTGGCTGGGATCCCGCCAAGGATCATCATCTTTCTAAAGGGTGTATCTGATCTTGAATGCCTTCACAAAAATCTGCATGCCACCACGGGGATGTCTTCCGAATCCTTGCCCCATAGGGGCAGTGGACTCAAGGGTGACTCACTCCGTAGGTGTGGGGCGAGCTGCCACGGCAAGGGTCTTGCCGGGTTTGCTAAAACCGCCTCCAGGCAAGGATCTCGTCGGGAGGTCTGCTTCGTCCCCTTTGCTCTTTGTGGTCTTGGTCTTGGCGTCGTTCTGCTTCTCTTGAGCTTCGGCCTTACCTTGGCTCACCTCCCTTGCCTTGCTCAATGTGGTGGTGCCCGTGGCTCAGACTGCCTGTGCACAGTTATAGGGGTACAAAAAGTGTACCCCTCTTTTTGTACACCGACAGTATCTATAATTTTTGATTGTTCCATGTTATTTTATTATCTATCTTGGATGTTTTATAATCATTTTATAGTCATTTTATATCATTTTTTGGTACTAACCTATTGACATAGTGCCAAGTGCCAGTTGCTGTTTTTTCCATGTTTTTTACATCACAGAAAATCAATATCAAACAGAGTCCAAATGCCATGAAACTTTACGGAGATTTTTTGTGGGCTAGAAGAAAGGCAATGGGCCCTGGTTGCACCTGGGGGTGCCTCGAGGGGGACACAACCCACCAGGGCGCGCCAGGAGGCCCAGGCGCGCCTTGGTGGGTTGTGCCCACCTCGGGTGCCCCCCGGACCACCTCTTTGCTCTATAAATACCCCAAAAATACCAGAACCCTAGGGAGTCGACGAAATATTCATACAACCGCCGCAGAGTCTAGAACCACCAGATCCTATCTAGACACCATCTCAGATGGAGTTCACCACCTCCATTGGTGCCTCTCCGATGATGCGTGAGTAGTTCTTTGTAGACCTTCGGGTCCGTAGTTAGTATCTAGATGGATTCATCTCTCTCTCTTGATTCTCAATACAATGGTCTCTTGGAGATCCATATGATGTAACTCTTTTGTGGTGTGTTTGTTGGGATCGATGAACTTCAAGTTTATGATGAGATCTATGTTTTTATATCCATGAAAGTACTTGAGTTTCTTTGATCTATTTTATGCATGATCTCTTATATCCTCGTATTTGTTCTCCGATATTTGGGTTTTGTTTGGCCAACTTGATCTATTTATCTTGCAATGGGAAGAGGTGCCCGGTAGTGGGTTCGATCTTACGGTGCTTGATCCCAGTGACAGAAAGGGAACCGACATGTATGTATCGTTGCTACTAAGGATAAAAAGACGAGATCTATATCTACCGCCATATAGATAAACGGATCTTGTCTACATCATGTCATTGTTCTCACTGCATTACTCCATTTTTCCATGAACTTAATACACTAGATGCATGATGGATAGCGGTCGATGTGTGGAGTAATAGTAGTAGATGCAGGCAGGAGTCGGTCTACTAATATTGGACATGATGCCTATGTAATGATCATTTCCTGGATATCGTAATAATTATTTGAAGTTCTATCAAATGCCCAACAGTAATTTGTTTACTCACCGTTTGCTATTTTTCTCGAGAGAAGCCACTAGTGAAACCTATGCCCCCGGGGTCTTCTTTCTCATATATTTGCCTTGCGGTCTACTTTTCCTTTGCATTTTTATTCAGATCTATTAAGCCAAAAATCCAAAAATACCTTACTGCAATTTATTTTATTTGGCGTTCAATATATCAATATTTACAACTTTATCTCCCATCACTCGTCGTTACCCGAAAGCGATTGACAACCCCACGTCGGGTTGCGAGGTGTTGTTATTTGTGTGCAGGGGCTGTTTATGTTGTATTGCTTAGTTCTCCTACTGGTTCGACAACCTTGGTTTCATAACTGAGGGAAATACCTACCGTCGCTGTGCTACATCATCCCTCCCTCTCCAGGGAAATACCGACGTAGTTCTAGCTACCATCAGTTGCTCACCTAGATGCATATCTAGACAACCTATTTTGATGCTCAGTTTATTTTGGTAAAGAAAATCTAAAAATTGTTAGTTGCCTATTCACCTTCCCCCCTCTAGTCAACCACATCGATCCTTTCACCTGCTTTACTAATGCCACATTGATCCTTTCACCTGCTTTACATGTGCTAAATAACAAACCAATGCACATATAGTTACAATGCTTTAGTTTTGTCCTAAGTATTACTGTACTTCCTAGATATCACTGCCTACTATTTTACTTCTTGCATGCAATATTTATGATAATGGTGTTGTTCTAATACCACTTGTTGGTTCCATCAGACTGCTTCATGTTCTCTATGCTTAATTACACATCAGCAAACTAGCATGTGGTTCCGCTGCTTTTTGTTCGTTTTACCCTACATTTTCTGATGCTAGCAATTACATCACTGCTCTGATCCTCTGTTCATTACTTTTTTGTGCGTTCTTGATCTTCCCAAGTTGCATGACTAATTTGATGCTTCTATTCATTATGGAGCTGCAAACCCCATCAAGCAAAATATTTGTTATTTTGGGGCTGGCACCTCGAACAAGCATAAAAATAGAGTGAAGCACATATATTGTCGTGTAAGCACACACCCTTCTTTCATTAGTTTAGATGAACCATTGATGATCAATTTGAACCATTCCATGCAATTAAAATTAATTTTACCTAAATAGAGGGTGAAGAATAAACTACAACAACTAGATTTGCAACCATGGGATGACGACGATATATTCAAAGAACATTGCTACAGCAGCGAGGCTTCACGACAACATATGGTAAGCCAGTGTGTTTTAGTACATGTGAAATATAATGCGTGTGGGCTGCTTTCTTGGCTTGTGCCCTCAACCTGTAATCCTACAGAATTACAAATAGTTCAGTTGTCTGCTTTGCTGTATTGCTTGATTCGAATGCTTGTTTGTTACTTGTTAGGCTATACCTGAGTTGGCCAATATGTCAGCAGTGCCTGATGTACTATCGTAAAGAAATGCATGCCTAGTTCATTTGAGTCCTTAACTTTTCCTATGAACTTCATCACAAGACTGTCTTCGTAGTTCATATGAGGCCACACTGTTAAGTGCTTTCTCAGATTATTTCAAGTGCTTAGATGCCTTGGCAACTTAAATATAGCGGTGGTACACTCCCTTTCAACTAGGGATGTCAACTAGGTCCCGTTTAATCCCGATTGAAGTCCACTAGTGGTATGATAGTTCAAAAGAGTTTTTGTTTTTTGAGGAAAATGAACTAGGGAGCTAGCAAAACTAACTAGATGGGGCTGGCGGATGTCGTTTATTTGCCACTTACATCCCTAGTTTCATCTTACCATTTTAATTTCTTTTTGGCTGATGCTGCTTTGAACCATTTAAATATAGCTTGCCATGCTCGGCAACAATTCGTATGTCGTTTACCATGTAGGCTTACTGCCCGGATCATGCGATAACTATCTCTTACTAATGTCCAGCGGAAACCTTTCAGGATGCTGTTCACACTAGGACACAATGTACAAGCCCAGAATCTATTGGTGGAAGCAGTGCGCCATCCATGTTACCAGATGGTAGCAGTTCAGAGGCAACACTGCCGGAGAGCAGTCTGAGCACAGATATTATAGTTCTTGAGGCTCTACTAGAGGCAGAAAGAGATGGTGCGGATGCCATGAATGAGGTAATCTTGATCTTGAGGCTGGAAATTATGCAATTAGCTGCACGAATTATGCAAGCAACCCAAGAATTGGACGAAGTAAGAATGTTGCATTTGAAGACGGAGGAGGTCCTGCTGCTTCTGCTATCTGAAGCCCAGGGAAATCCCAGTTCTTCTTAAATCCCAGTTCAAATTGTCATTAGATTATTATAATTGCATGTTGTGTCATGTCTCTGAATGGATTATGTTCTAAGATCCTCTGTGTTGTCCATGTGTTATAATGATCTGAATTTTTTAGGCGAGGTAATCCTCAGTACTTGTATGATTGACATAAGGTGAACAGCTTTTTGTGTGAGCATATTTATTGGATGAAATAACTGTTTGACTCAAAGTGTATCCCACCTACTGAATTCGAAGATCACGGCATTTCTAAATCATAATCATATATAAAGGTGGAATAAATCTTTGTCATCGTTTTGAAGAAATAAATAACAAAACGTAGAATTATCTATGGATATTCGTATTCGAATACAAATTGGATTTGAATTTAGTTGCCAGGGCCCAGGGTAAACGTGAATGCCGATTCTCTCAAGTTTTGAACGAAGGGGATAAACACCCACTATCATTTGTGGGCTACCTGAAGCAAGTGTTTGCGATATGGAAATTACTGTCTACCCCTGACACTTGACATCCTAATCGACCGGATTTACACTGCTATCGATAGGGGTAGGCTAGTAACTTCAATCAGACATGACACGACCACCTCTAAGCCCATTCAGACACGGTGGGTGATGTCAACTATGCAACTTTGTTCTTGTAGACACGTGTTGGGCCTCCAAAAGCGCAGAGTTTTGTAGGACATTAGCAATTTTCCCTCAAGTGGATGACCTAAGGTTTATCAATCCGTGGGAGGCGTAGGATGAAGATGGTCTCTCTCAAACAACCCTGCAACAAAATAATAAAAAGTCTCTTGTGTCCCCAACACACCAAATACAATGGCAAATTGTATAGGTGCACTAGTTAGGCGAAGAGATAGTGATAAAAGTGTAGTAACGATAGTAGATATTGATTTTTGTAATAGTAACAATAAAAAACAGCAAGATAGCCATTGATAAAACAGAGCACAAATGATATTGCAATGCTTTAAAATGAGGGCTAGGGTCCGTACTTTCGCTAGTGCAATCTCTCAACAATGCTAATATAATTGGATCATATAACCATCCCTCAACATGCAGCGAAGAATCACTCCAAAGTTCCTATCTAGCGGAGAACATAAGAAGAAATCGTTTGTAGGGTTCGAAACCACCTCGAAGCTATTCTTTCCGATCGATCTATCCAAGAGTTCATACTAAAATAATGCCAAATAAATTCAAATTCATAATACTCAATCCAACATAAAGAACCTCAAAGAGTGCCCCAAGATTTCTACCGAAGAAACAAGGACAAGAACATGCATCAACCCCTATGCGTAGATTACCCCAATGTCACCTTAGGAATCCACGAGTTGAGTGCCAAAATGTATATCAAGTGAATCAAAGTAATACCCCATTGTCACCACGAGTATTCATTTGCAAGACATACATCAAGTGTTCTCAAATCCATAAAAGTGTTCAATCCGACAAGAACGAAATCTCAAAGGGAAAAATCAATACATCACAACAAGATAGAGAGGGGAAAACACCATATGATCCGACTATATTAACAAAGCCCATGATACATCAAGATCGTGACATCTCAAGAACACGAGAGAGAGAGAGAGAGAGAGATTAAACACATAGCTACTGGCACAAACCCTCAGCCCCGAGGGCGGACTACTCCCTCCTCATCGTGGTGGCCACCGGGATGATGAAGATGGCCACCGGTGATGATTTCCCCCTCCGGCAGAGTGCCAAACGGGGTCTAGAATGGTCTTCAGTGGCTATAGAGCCTTGCAGTGGCAGAACTTCTGATCTAGGGTTACCCCAATGGTTTTTGGAATATTTGGGAATTTATAGGGCAAAGAGGGGGTGCGAGAGGCCACCGAGGTGGGCACAACCCACCTGGGCGCGCCTGGGCCCCCAGGCGCACCCTGGTGGCTTTTGCACCCCTCGGGACACACCCCAGGTCCTGCTCTGGCCCAATGGATGTCTTCTAGTCCATAAAAAATCCACAAAAAGTTTCGCGGTGTTTGGACTCCGTTTGATATTGATTTCCTACGATATAAAAAACAGGCAAAAAAATCAGCAACTGGCACTGGGCACTGGGTCAATAGGTTAGTCCCAAAAAAAGGTATAAAGTTGCTATAAAATGATTACAGAACATCCAAGAATGATAATATAACAGCATGAATACTTCATAAATTATAGATACGTTGGAGACGTATCGGTGGGCGCCAAACGTGTGCGGCAAAACACATTTGATTCAAGCTCGTCCGAAAGACATGTGTCTCTCCCTCCATTTCCCCATTCATACACGGTGGGCGGCAAAACAAACTCTCCTCGTCCGAAATCGATGTAGGCAAATATTTCAAATAGGGACAGATGTGTAACTTCCCTCGGACATGACACAACTGCCCTACCTGTTAGCCCCGTTCATACACCGTGGGAGCCAACCGTCGGCGGCAATACACCCTCTCCTCGCCCGAAATCGCTATCGGCAAATATTGGGGAGATGCGAGATTACCGTCCTATCCCCAACCGACGTGATGTCCAAAATTTTAAACGGGGGATAAGTTCATAACTTTCCCACATTTCAGACAAGCGTGTCCCAAAGTTTGAGATCCCCCTCCCCCCCCCCCCATTTCCCCATTCATACACCGTCGGCGCTACAACAACCTCCCCACTGCGGCCAGCCTCCTCCGTCCGCCACCCCATCGTCCACCTTGCCGGAGCCGCTACCCCTACCCCATCGTCCACTACAAGAGATGGACGTCTCTCATCCATGACGCGGGACCGGGATCCTTTCATTGCGTCCTCTCGCTTCATCATCGTCGTCGTCCACCTTGCCGTTGCCGCTCCTACGACCGCCTTGTCCACGGCAACAGGACTTATCCCCCGACCCGGTCGTCTCCCGTCTAAAGTCTTCTTCTGCGCCTCCGACAGCCATCACACCCGCATCACCCTCAACGTATCACTAGGGTCCTACACCGCGTCGCAAGAGAGGTGGTTCTCTTTCATATCTGCTTAAGTTATTGATCTCACCTAGAAAATAGATCGTAAATTGTTTACTGTACTTTTCTTGTCCGTACCAAATCATAGTGGCTAGTTGAATGCAAACATTGGTTGTGAAGTAGCTTTGGCCGGTTTTCACCTTCAGATCCGCCATGGCACGGTCACTATACTCATAAAGCTTATGGTTCCCCCCTTTATATTCACTACCATCATTGTAGGTGCTTCGTGTCATGCTAGTATTGTTCCTCAAGACCTCAACCCATCAAGCAAAACAACATGCCACTCATAATTCCAAAGCTTAGTTATTGAAATACGAATCTGATATGATGCTCATATTACTAAAACGGAGAACCTTTAATTGGTCACCTAATGTTCCTATATTCATTTTGAAAAGCATGTGCGCCACCCACTGGTCCAGCTAGTTCCACTTTCCTGATTTTACTCTTCATACTTAGGGTTTTCCCCTTTTATCTACTCTACTATGATCTACGTAGGTGCTTTCTGTCGCACTAGCAGTACTCCACCCTTCAAGCTAAACAACACAACACTCATAATTCCAAAGCTTAATTGTTCAAATATGATTGCGATATGATACTAGTATTAGTTAACAGACACATTTAATTGGTTAGCTAAAGGTCCCACTTGAGTTTCCCAATGCATGTCGCGACATATAGAGAGATAGCAGGATTGCATTTCTTTGTCACTTGTTGACTGTACTTTCTTGTGCATACCAAATCTTAGTTGTTGTTTCAAAGCAAACATCGGTTGCTAACTACCCTTTGCGTGGTTTGCAGCTTCAGATCTGCCATCCCACTGCCACGGTCAACACTATACTCATCATGCTTATGGTTTTCCCATTTTATGATGACCACGATCAGCCTACATGGTTCGTGTCGTAATAGCACTGCTCTACCCATCGAGCTAAACAAGCTTAGTTGTACAAATTCAAATACGATATTGTGCTGATATTAGTAAAACTGAGACATGTTTAATTGGTCAACTAAATGTTCCTACTTTAGTTTCCAAATGCATGTGAGCCACATATGGAGAGACCAAAAGGAATATTATTTCTCTGTGCGCTATGGTTCATCATGGGTGAGAAACAGACATTGTATAAAAAGACTTGCAATATCTTCAATCTGCTTGCTCTTCTGCTCTTCTTTAACATGATCCTCTTCTCTTCTTCAATAAGTATGTTCCTTGTTGGGAAGAGTAGCAGAGACATTTGCGGTCGACTGGTCAGGTCGAGTTGTTCTCCCTTAGTATATTTTGAATCTGTCAGGTCAGGTTGACTTGTTCTTCTTTACTGTATGTTGAAGTTGTCATCTGCGAAGTATCATCACTTCTGGAGCTCTCATATTTTGAGTAGTAGGCCACATTATATTAATGCACACACCAAATTACAGCATGTATGGCATCGCTCAAAAGAATTACAGAGATAGCACAAAGGGGTTTACAGGGAGGCAGTATTGGATTAGAATCACTTCTGCATTACAAAGATATTCTCACTTGTTTTTATGTTTTCATGCATGTCAGGTATTGAACATGATCAAAATGAATATGAGAACGGCGCACGAGAGGATACTGTGGAAAAAATCCAGTGGCTAACAAACTTGGCATGGTGGAGGATGGCCTATCTTATTCACCCATCAAGGTGCTTGCTCTAACTTGGCAAGGTTGTATTGGTCACACATATTTTGCATATGACCTCTTGCATTACTTCTACTTTGTTACACCACCATCTGCTTAGTTTAAGCATCATATATGAGTATATGCCATACCTATCCATTTTCTGTACCTATTCCATGTGTCGTCATAATATGTTTTTCTAGTCAAATGTTGTTCTTTCGTAATAGATGTCCAAAAGGAAGAGGGTGAGTGCAGATCCTCAAGGAGTACAAACTAGGTATTTGGAAAAGGTAGTGATACCTCTTAAATCAGATAGATCATCAGCCACAGAAAACACAGGCCCAACTGTACCACACTTTACCCCTACTCCACTGGCCAAACCCCTATTAGAACTGCTGAGAGCCCAACGTCAGGTACTGTCTATGATATCAATTCAAAATTCAAACTTACCTTCTCTCTTGTATGAAAACTAATTTCAGATGAATCTCCTTATTCACAGGATCATAGGATCTCACAACAATACTGGGCACTTCATTGCTCTTGTCAATACCTCTTACCCTTTGTCAGCATACTTACACTCATTGTTGTTTGATTATGTAGCATCACTGTAAATGTTCGCTTCTTTATCCTCCCTTTTCTTGAAATTATAATATCTATATTTACTATTGGATAAATGTAGAATTAACACAATGGTTATGAAGTTTTGGATTGCTCATGTAAGTACATGTTGTCATGTACTCCCTCTGTATCGAATTAATTGTTGATCAATTGGATGTATTTAGAACTTAATAGTGCTAGATACATCCAGTTGAGCGACAAGTAATAACGGACAGTGATGATATTATTGTACTTGCATCACGAGATAGTTGATTGTCTAGCATTACTCTACATCTTATCTGCCCTGCCCTCCACTTTCTCCAAATTATCATATCTACAGTTACTCTTACCAAAATGTTGAATAAAGCCAATGCCGCTGCACACGTTGATCGCTGCATTCCTCTTGTCAGTACCTTTTGCCTTGTAACGATGTACTTAATTAATTGCTATTTGATTATGTATCATCATTCTGCACCTAAGCTTCATTATCCTCTGTTTCTTCCAATATTATTTCATCTATATTTACTCTTTGCAAAATGTTGAATAATGGCAACGCTTATAAAGAAGTCTCGTTGGGGAATTTATTGAATTATCCTTCCATCGACATGGAGAAGGGCTTTGTCCAGCCCGTGTTTAACATGTAATGTAAGTTCATCCTTCTCAAGCCTTCAAACTTTCTTCTAGTATAGATTTGGATAGGCATCATTTCCTCTACTGCTGTTTACTTTGTTGTTTACATCTGATTGGATGTTTGCAGCAACTACCAGTTTTAAATTGTAGTTGTAAAAACATGTTCCTTATGCAGAACAGATCCACTTATTTGCTTATATAATTGTGAAACCTCTTACGTGTCTCCTTGTTTCTCTTTCAGATTCGTATCTCTTATGCCAGGCAGAACTTTAGGGGAGATAGTGAGCGAAACCATCTTGAAGAGAGCAAGATGACCCCAAGGCCCTATCTTGATGAAGACAGTGAGTTGAAGCTACTTTACCCGCAGCTTTGAGACAACCTCTATGCAGTCGCTGCCTCAATTAGTTCGACCTCTTCAGTCTCAACTTAAAGCGGAAATGCTTGCTCCAGCTCAGCTCCAACTTGACGTCAATGATGTAATGAAGATCTTAGACGACTGCCTTGCGCACTATGGTGCTATAAAGCTAGGGATGGAGGATCTATCATTGGCACAACTAAGGTCTCATCAGCTTGTTCGGCTGCTTGCGTCCAGGCCTAATGCCTTCTGAAGTGCTCTCAGTTTCGTATATTCTTTTGTTGGCGCGTTTATATGCACTAGTGGCAACCTTTGATGCCCAGTGTATGTAATCCGCGGTCATGTTGCGCTTTATTATCACCGGTACCGAACTTTGATTCCCAGTGGATGTAATATGCCGTAATTTCTTTATTGTATAGTCTAGGATTATTCTTGGTCAATATGTTGTAATTTAGGCTGGAAGGTTGGATCTTAGAGTTGTCGGTTGATACGTCTCCAACGTATCTATAATTTTTGATTGTTCCATGCTATTATATTATCTGTTTTGGATGTTTAATGGGCTTTATTATACACTTTTATATTATTTTTGGGACTAACCTATTAACCGAAGGCCAGTGCAAATTGCTATTTTTTTTGTCTATTTCAGTGTTTTGTAGAGAAGGAATATCAAACGGAATCCAAACAGAACGAAACCTTCGCGAGGATCTTTTTTGGAACAAACGCAATCCAGGAGGCTTGGAGTGGAGGTCATGGAAGCAACGAGGCGGACATGAGGTAAGGCGGTGCGCCCAGGGGGTAGGCGCGCCCCCACCCTCGTGGGCCCCACGGAGCTCCACCGACCTACTTCTTTCGCCTATATATACTCTTATACCTTGAAAACATCCAGGGGAGCCACGAAACCACTTTTCCACCGCCACAACCTTCTGTACCCGTGAGATCCCATCTGGGGACCTTTTCCGGCGATCTGTCGGAGGGGGATTCGGTCACGGAGGGCTTCTACATCAACACCATAGCCTCTCTGATGATGTGTGAGTAGTTTACCACAAACCTTCGGGTCCATATTTATTAGATAGATGGCTTCTTCTCTCTCTTTGGTTCTCAATACAAAGTTCTCCTCGATGTTCTTAGAGATCTATTCGATGTAATACTTTTCGCGGTGTGTTTGCCGAGATCCGATGAATTGTGGGTTTATGATCAAGTTTATCTATGAACAATATTTTATTCTTCTCTGAATTCTTATATGCATGATTAGATATCTTTGCAAGTCTCTTCGAATTATCGGTTTAGTTTGGCCTACTAGATAGATCTTTCTTGCAATGGGAGAAGTGCTTATCTTTGGGTTCAATCTTGAAGTGTCCTTTCCCAGTGACAGTAGGGGCAGCAAGGCACATATTGTATTGTTGCCATCGAGGATAAAAAGATGGGGTTTATATCATATTGCTTGAGTTTATCCCTCTACATCATGTCATCTTGCATAATGCGTTACTCTGTTCTTACGAACTTAATACTCTAGATGCATGCTGGATAGCGGTCGATGTGTGGAGTAATAGTAGTAGATGAAGAATCGTTTCGGTCTACTTGACACGGATGTGATGCCTATGTTCATGATCATGCCTAGATATTCTCATAATTGTGCACTTTTCCATCAATTGCTCGGCAGTAATTTGTTCACCCACCATAATATATGGTATCTTGAGAGAATCCACTAGTGAAACTATGGCCCCCGGGTCTACTTTACATCATATAAGTTTCTGATCTATAATTCTAGTTTACTATTTATTTTGCAATCTTTACTTTCCAATCTATACAACAAAAATACGAAAAATATTTGTCTTATTATCTTTATCAGATCTCACTTTTGCAAGTGGCCGTGAAGGGATTGACAACCCCTTTATCGCGTTGGTTGCAAGGTTCTTAATTGTTTGTGCAGGTACTAGGCGACTTGCGTGTAGTCTCCTACTGGATTGATACCTTGGTTCTCAAAGACTGAGGGAAATACTTACGCTACTTTGCTGCATCACCCTTTCCTCTTCGAGGAAAAACCAACACACGCTCAAGAGGTAGCGAGAAGGATTTCTGGTGCCGTTGCCAGGGAGATCTACGTTCAAGTCAAGACATACCAAGTACCCATCACAAACTCTTATCCCTTGCATTACATTATTTGCCATTTGCCTCTCATTTTCCTATCCCCCACTTCACCTTTGCCTTTTCTTCGCCTATTTCCCGTTTGCCTTTCTTTTGCTATGGCCGAATCAAAAAAGGCTAGGGGCTCTCTCCCTGGTTTTACTTTGGACAGTCCCTCTGCCCTTTCTAAGCTCACAAATAATGATGCTATGGAAAGACCTACGGGGGTTATCGATGAGAGTTTGAATAATTTTGATGAGGATGACCCAGGAATTTTTTGTTATTTGCTTGATGAGTCTTTCAAAGATGCTTAGGATAGGCTATTAAGGATCCGAGCCAGCTATATGCCCCAATATCAAATTGAGATATACCTAAAAAGCTTTTATGTTGGCTTACCCTCTTCGTTCAAGCAAGTTTTAGATTCTATTTTTGAAGAAGGTTTTCTTGAGGGGGATGCCATAGATACCTATGAAAAGATCAAAGCTATATTTGGGCACCCCATGAATGAGAAGGTTGAATCCACCTCTCATTTGTGCTTTTATCAAAACGAAATTATCAAAGAGATGAAGGCTAGCTTAGATGCAAATTTCCGTAGCGTGCTTAATCTTTCTTCCACCATTAATGGCCACATGCTTTCTCAAAATAGAAAGATAAATGCTATAGATAAGAAATTTTCTCTTTTCTTTCCCAACACCAAAGATGGCAATACCTAGATCTATTCTTGTTTTTATGCCTAGCTAGGGGCGTTAAACGATAGCGCTTGTTGGGAGGAAACCCAATTTTATTTTTGTTCCTTATTTTTTGTTCCTATTTATTAATAAATAAATCATATATCCTCTGTTATGATTGTGTTTTTTATGTTTTAATTAGTGTTTGTGCCAAATAAAGCCTTTAGGATCTTCTTGGGTGATTGTTGTTTGATCTTGCTGGAAAAAAACAGAAAGTATGCACTCACGAGAATAATTTTCATTTTTTACCAGAGAGTGATAAAATACCAATTCCAACTGTAGTAGATCAATATACAAATTATTTAGGACTTCCTAATTTTTAAGGATTTTTGGAGTTACAGAAGTATTAGAAACCTACAGATTACTACAGATTGTTCTGTTTTTGACAGATTCTGTTTTTCGTGTGTTGTTTGCTTATTTTGATGAATCTATGGATAGTATCGGGGGTATGAACCATAGAGAAGTTGAAATACAGTAGGTTTAACACTGATTTAAATAAGTAATGAGTTTATTACAGTAACTTAAGGTGGTGGTTTGTTTTCTTATACTAACGGAACTCATGAGATTTTCTGTTGAGTTTTGTGTTGTGAGGTTTTCAAGTTTTTGGGTAAAGATTTGATGGATTTTGGAATAAGGAGAGGCAAGAGCCTAAGCTCGGGGATGCCCAAGGCACCCCAAGGTAAAATTCAAGGACAACCAAAAGCCTAATCTTGCGGATGCCCCGGAAGGCATCCCCTCTTTCGTCTTCGTCTATCGGTAACTTTACTTGAGGCTATATTTTTATTCACTACATGATATGTGTTTTGCTTGGAGCGTCTTGTATGATTTGAGTCTTTTATTTTTAGTTTACCACAATCATCCTTGTTGTACACAGCTTTTGGAGAGACACACATGAATCGGAATTTATTAGAATACTCTATGTGCTTCACTTATATCTTTTGAGCTAGATAATTTTGCTCTAGTGCTTCACTTATACCTTTTTAGAGCACGGTGGTGGTTTTATTTTATAGAAATTATTGATCTATCATGCTTCACTTAAATTATTTCGAGAGTCTTTTAGAACAGCATGGTAATTTGCTTTGGCTATAAAATTAGTCCTAATATGATAGGCATCCAGGATGGGTATAATAAAAACTTTCATATAGAGTGCATTAAATACTATGAGAAGTTTGATACTTGATAGTTGTTTTGAGATATAAAGGTGGTAATATTGGAGTTGTGCTAGTTGAGTAATTTTGGAATTGAGAAATACTTGTGTTGAAGTTGGCAAGTCCCGTAGCATGCACGTATGGTAAACATTGTGTGACGGTGTTGAAGCATGGGGTGTTCTTTGATTGCTTTCCTTATGAGTGGCGGTCGGGGACGAGCGATGGTCTTTTCCTACCAATCTATCCCCCTAGGAGCATGCGCGTAGTTCTTGGTTTTGATGACTCGTAGATTTTTTGCAATAAGTATGTGAGTTCTTTATGACTAATCTTGAGTCCATGGATTATACGCACTCTCACCATTCCATCATTGCTAGCCTCTTCGGTACCGTGCATTGCCTTTCTCACCTCGAGAGTTGGTGCAAACTTCGCCGGTGCATACAAATCCCGTGATATGATACGCTCTATCACACATAAGCCTCCTTATATCTTCCTCAAAACAGCCACCATACCTACCTATTATGGCATTTCCATAGCCATTCCGAGATATATTGCCATGCAACTTTCCACCGTTCCGTTTATTATGACACGCTCCATCATTGTCATATTGCTTTGCATGATCATGTAGTTGACATCGTATTTGTGGAAAGCCACTTTCATAATTCTTTCATACATGTCACTCTTGATTCATTGCACGTCCCGGTACACCGCCAGAGGCATTCACATAGAGTCATATTTTGTTCTAAGTATCGAGTTGTAATTCTTGAGTTGTAAGTAAATATAAGTGTGATGATTTTCATTATTAGAGCATTGTCCCATGTGAGGAAAGGATGATGGAGACAATGATTCCCCCACAAGTCGGGATGAGATTCTGGACGAAAAAAAGAGGCCATAAAAAAGAGAGAAAAAAAGGCCCAAACAAAAAAAGAGAAAAAGAGAGAAGGGGAGTCTCCTATATTGTCACTTTCATATACTAGTGGGAATTTTTCATTATAGAACTTGGCTTGTATATTCCAACGATGGGCTTCCTCAAAATTCCCTAGGTATTCGTGAGCAAGCAAGTTGGATGCACACCCACTTAGTTTATTTTGTTGAGCTTTCATATACTTATAACTCTAGTGCATTCGTTGCATGGCAATCCCTACTCCTTACATTGACATCAATTGATGGGCATCTCCATAGCCCGTTGATTAGCCGCGTCAATGTGAGACTTTATCCTTTTTTGTCTTCACACACAACATCCATCATCATATTCTATTCCACCCATAGTGCTATGTCCATGGCTCGGGCTCATATATTTCGTGAAAGTTGAAAGAGTTTGAAAATGTTAAGTATGAAACATTTGCTTGGCTTGTCATCGGGTTTGTGCATGATGGGAGCATTTTGTGTGAAGAAAATGAAGCATGGCCAAACTATATGATTTTGTAGGGATAAGCTTTCTTTGGCTATGTTATTCTCATAAGACATAATTGCTTGGTTAGCATGATTGAAGTATTATTACTTGGAGTGGAGGTCAAGGAAGCAACGAGGCGGCCACGAGGTAGGGTGGCGTGCCCCCACCCTCGTGGGCCCCACGGAGCTCCACCGACCTGCTTCTTTCGCCTATATATACTCTTATACCCTGAAAACATCCAGGGGAGCCACGAAACCACTTTTCCACCACCGCAACCTTCTGTACCCATGAGATCCCATCTGGGGACCTTTTCGGCGATATGCCGGAGGGGGATTCAATCACGGAGGGCTTCTACATCAACATCATAGCCTCTCCGATGATGTGTGAGTAGTTTACCACAGACCTTCGGGTCCATAGTTATTAGCTAGATGGCTTCTTCTCTCTCTTTGGTTCTCAATTCAAAGTTCTCCTCGATGTTCTTGGAGATCTATTTGATGTAATACTTTTTGCGGTGTGTTTGCCGAGATCCGATGAATTGTGGGTTTATGATCAAGTTTATCTATGAACAATATTTGATTCTTCTCTGAATTCTTATATGCATGATTTGATATCTTTGCAAGTCTCTTCGAATTATCGGTTTAGTTCGGCCTACTAGATTGATCTTTCTTGCAATGGGAGAAGTGCTTAGCTTTGGGTTCAATCTTGCGGTGTCCTGTCCCAGTGACAGTAGGGGCAGGAAAGCACGTATTGTATTGTTGCCATCAAGGATAAAAAGATGGGGTTTATATCATATTGCTTGAGTTTATCCCTCTACATCATGCCATCTTGCCTAATGTGTTACTCTGTTCTTATGAATTTAATACTCTAGATGCATGCTGGATAGTGGTCGATGTGTGGAGTAATAGTAGTAGATGTAGAATTGTTTCGGTCTACTTGACACAGACGTGATGCCTATGTTCATGATCATGCCTAGATATTCTCATAACTATGCGCTTTTCTATCAATTTCTCGGAAGTAATTTGTTCACCCACCGTAATATATGCTATCTTGAGAGAAGCCACTAGTGAAACCTATGGCCCCCGGGTCTACTTTACATCATATAAGTTTCAGATCTATAATTCTAGTTTACTATTTGTTGCAATCTTTACTTTCCAATCTATACAACAAAAATACCAAAAATATTTATCTTATTATCTTTATCAGATCTCACTTTTGCAAGTGGCCGTGAAGGGATTGACAATCCATTTATCACGTTGGTTGCAAGTTTCTTAATTGTTTATGCAGGTACTAGGCGACTTGCGTGTAGTTTCCTACTAGATTGATACCTTGGTTCTCAAAAACCGAGGGAAATACTTATGCTACTTTGCTGCATCACTCTTTCCTCTTCAAGGGAAAACCAACGCATGCTCAAGAGGTAGCATCGGTCTTCAGGGCGACCCGTTACTCATATTGGCCAAAACGTGGGCCTATAATCATCTTGGGCCATTAGCAGGTGTAAACGATAGTAGTTTTCCGACTTTAACATGTCGAGTAAAGTTCTGGCCAGTTGGGCCAGAAAATACCATGGGATTTTAATAGGCTAAAACCTAGATTGGGCTAGCGTTGAGCCAAAAAATTCACGTGCCAATACAGGTCAAAACTTCCTATGGCCCATGTTTGGCCCAAATAGGATGAGTCGTTAACACGCAAAAATACATCTCGGGCATGTTTGGCCCAATAAAATTATGGGCTTTAAGCATGCCAGTATCCATGTGGGCCATAGGCCCAAAAGTGTCACCGGCCATTATCAGATGGGCTGTAAGCAGGCCGGATTCAACGGGGTTGTAATTAGGCCCAACTGTTACACGGGCCATTAACAGGCCGATAGGCCAGTTGGGCTGAAATTTATCCACGAAGACTATGGGCCGTTAAGAGGCCTAAAGTTACTTCGGACAAGAAATAGCCTAGTTTCTGCATGGGCCATTTCTATACCTACTAATAAAGCAAGGTGTGTTTCTCTAATTTTTCATCCGTTCACCCATATTATACTTTTGAGATTTTTTTCTATCCAAGGTGGTACTATTTTTTTGGTCAATCCACACATATATACAAGTGCTGCTCTGGGGAGTCAAAATCAAGACCAATTTTCCGCTCGCCCGCATGTAACCAGCCCATACACCCATACTCTTCGTTTGTCCGTCCCAAAATTTAAGACAAAATCAAGACAAAATCAAGACCAAGTGCTGCTCAGGTATAGATAAGAAAATACTTCCCCGTCCCAAAATTTTTGTCTTAAATTTGTCTAAATACGGATGTATCAAGTCGCGTTTTAGTATTAGATACATCCGTATCTAGAAAAATCTTAGACAAGAATTTTGGGACGGAGGGAGTAAAAGAAAACTAACGATGCTACTGCCAGGAAGGGAAAAACCTAACGTGATCCTTTGAAATCTAGAAAGTGTCACACGTTTTAATCAAAAAGTCATGTTCTCAAAAAAAAAAGTCATGCTACACTTACGACATCAAGGACGCTGCCAATCAGTCCGTCCACATGTCAAGTCAGCCTCAAGTGTAGCACAACTTAGGGTTGGATTTCCCATTGTACAATTTAAACTATCAACAAAAAACTTGGCCGTGCGGACATCCAACATGGAAAGTGACACACAATTTAATTTTTGTGTCAATTAAAATGTGTTTGTGCCTTTTGAAAGATGTCCTCTAATTTTTAAAATCTCTCACGCATTTTAAAACGTTTGGATAGTTTTAAAATGAGTGTTCACGTATTAAAATAATATTGATATAATTTAAGAAATGATCACCCTTTTCTCAAAAACAAATTTCATGTCATTCTAAAAAGTGTTCAACTTAGGGTTGAATTTCCCATTGTACTGGAATCGGATTCCCAAGTATCGTACGTGAAGTAGTTTCATTAATCAAAAGAACAAATTAAACTATCAACAAAAAACTTGGCCGTGCGCACATCCAACATGGAAAGTGACACATAATTTAATTTTGTGTCAATTAAAATATGTTTGTGCCTTTTGAAAGATGTCCTCTAGTTTTAAAAATCTTTCATGCATTTTAAAATGTTTGTGTAGTTTTAAGATAAGTGTTCATGTATTAAAATAATGTTGATATAATTTAAGAAATGCTCACGCTTTTCTCAAAAACAAATTTCATGTCATTCCAAAAACTGTCCAGGTGCTTAAAAATATATTCATCATTTTAAAAATATTCACGCTCTTTAAAAAATGTCCATGTGATTTGAAAAATATTTATGTATTTTAAAAATAATGTTGATGCATTTAAAATAAAATATATATACAATTTAAAAGTGAGTGGGCGTATGAGGGATGATGTAGGCCGTAGCTCGGGAAGCGCAGACGTTAGATCAAGCTCGACGAGATTAGTTTTCAAACTATTTGACATTCACTTGCAACGGTATGGTTCAATGACAGATGTGTGTGTCGTGGTCGAGATTATCACATTGAATTTCACCACGTCGGACGCATTGCTATCAGGTGGTCATCACGACCATGGACGATGAAAGCTGAAAGGAGGATAAGCTACAACACGATTCAGCCGCTATGTTAAAATATATATAATGTGAACATGTGGAGGGGTCTCCAGTTGAACTTATTGTGCAGGAAGCATGCACACATTTCTCCCGTTGCAGCGCACGGGCATGTTTGCTAGTAAATGACCTAAAGTTAAACCGGGCCGACAACGTCCTAGATGCACCACGGGCCGCTAAGGGAGTCCTGGATTAGGGGGTCCTCGGACAGCCGGACTATATACTTTGGCCGGACTATTGGACTATGAAGATACAAGATTGAATACTTCGTCCCGTGTCCGGGTGGGACTCTCCTTTGCGTGGAAGGCAAGCTTGGCAATTCGGATATGTAGATCTCCTCCCTTGTAACTGACTCTGTGTAACCCTAGCCCCCTCAGGTGTCTATATAAACCGGAGGGTTTAGTCCGTAGGACACCAAAAATCAGAATCATAGGCTAGCTTCTAGGGTTTAGCCTCTATGATCTCATGGTAGATCAACTCTTGTAATACTCATATCATCAAGATCAATCAAGCAGGAAGTAGGGTATTACCTCCATCGAGAGGGCCCGAACCTGGGTAAACATTGTGTCCCCCGCCTCCTATTACCATCAGCCTTAGATGCACAGTTCGGGACCCCCTACCCAAGATCTGCCGGTTTTGAAACCGACATTGGTGCTTTCATTGAGAGTTACACTATGCCGTCATGATAAAGGCTTGATGGATCCTTCGATCATCGGCAACAATGCGATCCAGGGTGAGGTTTTTCTCCCCGGACAAATCTTCGTATTCGGCGGCTTCGTACTGCGGGCCAACTCACTTGGCCATCTGGAGCAGATCGAGAGCTACGCCCCTGGCCATCAGGTCAGGTTTGGAAGCTTGAACTATACTACCGACATCCGCGGAGACTTGATCTTCGACGGATTCGAACCCATGTCAGGTGCGCCGCACAGTCACGACAAGCATGACTTAGCTCTGCCGTCGGACAGTGTTCGGGAAATCACACCTGTGGCTACTGCGGCCCCCAATCCGGAGCAGATCATGCCGTCTGAGGACGGGTGGATGGACCCCGCCACGGAGGCCACACACTCAGCGGCAATAGAGCCGAATACTGACTTCACCTCCTATGAGACCTGTGTTACCGGACCCTTGGATTCGTCCCCGGCCACAGGCTCCGAATCGCTTGCGTCTGTGCCTATCGAATCTGACTGGGCACCGATCATGGAGTTTACCTCCGCGGATATCTTTCAGCACTCGCCCTTGGGCGACATGCTAAATTCATTGAGGTCTCTCTCCTTGTCAGGATACCCTCAGCTGAACTATGTCCGGCTCGAGTGGGAAGCGGACGACGAAGGAATTCGTTCCCCACCCACCACCCACTTAATAGCCACTGTCGACGACTTAACCGACATGCTTGATTTCGGCTCCAAAGACATCGATGGTATGGACGACGATGCAAGAGAAGAATAGGAACCACCGCTCACAGGGCGCTGGACAGCCACCTCATCATATTATATATACATGGTGGACACCCCCAAAGAAAGCAATGGCAATAAGGCAACGGAGGATAATCCCCTCGAGAAGCAATCTAAGCACCGGTGTCATCGACGCCGCTCTAAGCCCCGCCATAGCAAAAGCAGCGATACCGGCACAAGAGACAATAACGCTGCGGATAGAGCCGAAGACGAAGACAACCCCCTCCAGCTAGTCTTCGAGCACGAGGATGGGCAAACAAGCCCTAAGGAACAGGCGATAGACGGAGAATCAGGGGATGACAATTACATGCTCCTCTCCAAAGACGAGGTGAGCCTCGGCGACGAAGAATTCATCGTGCCTGAGGATCCCGTTGAGCGGGAGCGCTTCAAGCGCCGGCTTATAGCCAGAGCAAAAAGCGTGAAGAAAAAGCAGTAGCAACTTCAAGTTGATCAAGATCTGCTAGAGGATAGATGGACCGAGGTCCTGGCAGCCGAGGAATATAAACCCGAACACCCAACCAAAAGTTACCCAAAGCGCAGGTTGCTACCCCAACTCGAGGAGGAAGCATTAAAGCCTACACTACCAGCGTATGATGCGGCTCACCCGCCACCTCGTGGCTGAGACAAAGCGGCATATCAGCCCATAGTCCAGCCTGCACCCCGTCGCCAGTCAAACAAAAACACCAAGGCCCGGGGCTACACGCAAGACATGTGAGACATATTGGAAAACAAAGCAAGACATGCAAGATCGATCTACGGATCACGGGGGCGCGCCCCAATGCGTGACGACGATCGTCACACCAGATATACTAAAAGCAAATCCGGCCGGGCCGAATATAGCAGACAAGACTCGTACGAACTGCGTCGTGATATAGCCCGGCACAGAGGCGCCGCACACCCCCTATGCTTCACCAACGAAGTAATGGATCACGAATTCTCAGAAGGGTTTAAACACGTAAACATTGAATATGGTACAACAGATCCCGCTGTATGGATTGAAGATTTCCTCCTCCACATCCACATGGCCCGCGGTGACGATCTATATGCCATCAAGTACCTCCCACTAAAACTCAAAGGACCGGCTCGGCATTGGCTGAATAGCCTGCCGGCAAACTCCATTGGCAGTTGGGAGAACTTGGAAGACGCGTTCCTTGACAACTTCCAGGGCACTTATGTGCGACCAGCGGATGCTGATGACTTGAGTCACATAACCCAACGGCCCGGGGAGTCAGCCAAGAAATTCTGGACTCGGTTCCTAACTAAAAAGAACCAAATTGTCGACTGTCCGGATGCAGAGGCCTTATCGGCATTTAAACATAACATCTGTGACGAGTGGCTCGCCAGACACCTTGGCCAAGAGAAGCCGAAGTCCATGGCAGCCCTCGCGACACTCATGACTCGCTTTTTGCGGGCGAGGACAGCTGGCTGACTCGCAGCAACAACACATCTAAAAATCCTGGCAATTCAGATGCCAGAGATAGCAGCGGCAAGCCACGTCGCAACAGACACAAGCGCCACAATAACGGTGACAACGCGGAAGACACGGCAGTCAATGCTGGATTCAGTGGCTCTAAATCCCGTCAGCGGAAAAAGCCGTTCAAAAGAAGCAATCCGGGCCCGTCTAGTTTGGACCGCATACTCGATCGCTCATGCCAAATTCACAGCACCCCCGATAAACCAGCCAACCACACCAACAGAGAATGCTGGGTGTTCAAACCCGAAAACAAGGAAAAGGGGCTGCATAGCAACGACGAGGAGGAGCCCCGGCCGCCGAACACAAGAGGACAGAAAAAATTTCCTCCCCAAGTGAAAACAGTGAACATGATATACGCAACCCATATTCCCAAGCGGGAACGGAAGCGTGCACTAAGGGACGTCTATGCGATGGAGCCAGTCGCCCCAAAGTTCAACCCATGGTCTTCTTGTCCGATCACTTTCGATCGCAGGGACCACCCTACCAGTATCCGTCATGGAGGTTCTGCTGCATTGGTCCTTGACCCCATCATCGACGGATTTCACCTCACTCGAGTCCTTATGGACGGTGGCAGCAGCCTGAACCTGCTCTATCAGGATACAGTGCGCAAAATGGGTATCGACCCCTCAAGGATCAAACCCACAAAAACCACCTTTAAAGGTGTCATACCAGGTGTAGAGGCCTGTTGCACGGGCTCAATCACACTGGAAGTGGTCTTCGGATCCCCAGACAACTTCCAAAGCGAGGAGTTGATCTTCGATATCGCCCCCTTCCGCAGTGGCTATCATGCACTGCTCGGATGAACCGCATTCACCAGATTCAATGCGATACCGCATTATGCATACCTCAAGCACAAAATGCCAGGACCTCGCGGGGTTATAACAGTTAATGGAACCACAGAACACTTGCTCCATATAGAGGAGCGCACTGCGGCCCTCGCAGCAGAAGTACAAAGCAGCCTTCTGAGGCAAACCGCCAATTCGGCAATAAAGCCCACGGACACCTTCAAGTGAGTCCGGAGTACCCTGCAACAGGATCGCCCGACACGTTCTGAGCTCGCCTAGCAATTCGGCCTCTGTCCTAGTCCCAGTCAAGCGGCAAAATTTGCGACGCGCGTCCATAATTACACACTCAAGATACCATGGGCATAGGCGGAGGCACGGGTACGACATGACCCATAATGCGGCTCAACCGCCTCAGGACCCGTATATCTTTACCATTTTCTTCCTTTCAGGACCCTATTCTCTGAAGGCCCTCTCCGATACCCTGATTATCGGACCCATCACGGGAAGGAAACATCAAGGAAGCAAGAAGCTTTGACGTACAAGGAAATCCCCAGGTGGTCTCTGATAACGATCGCTATACCTGTTTTACATACCCACACGCAACCTGCCCTTGGATAGGACATGTCAAATAGTCCTATTTTTGCTTATTGCATTACTTGAATACATACGCTTTGATGTATCATTTAAATAACAATGCACAGCATTAGCTTATTATTGCCTTTCTTCATCTTTTTTCCATGTCTGCTCAGTTACGACAAATTGCAACCGTACATTCTGGTACGTCCAGTGCGCCAGGGGCTTCAGTGTACCCCATAACACGACAAGAAAAGTCCGAACACTTTTGACAGTGCAGCACCCCGAACTTATAGCATTATATGCATCAGCTCTGAATCATGTCTTGGTTCAATAGTTGGGTCTGCCCGGCTCCCATGTTTTGGTACCTTACGTTCCGCTATATCGGCTAAGGTAGCACTGGGAGAACTACTGCGATTGTGTCTCGGTTCTTCCGGACGAGCACCTCAGTAGAGAAAGCCGAAAACTGACTGTCATGATGCGGCGAGAGTTGGTCGCTGTTCGAGAGGTCTCAAATCCTTAAAGATTTTTTCTGCTTCGGGCGAGGAATCGGCCTTGTCCGATTTAGGCGTATATAGCGCCCCAAGTTCCGCCTTCCGAATACTAGGGGCTTCGCCAAAATTTAAAATTGTAGACTTCTATGGCTAAGTGAGAGTGATAAAGCTGAATAGTCTGATTGCCTTGTTCGCTGCGCTAAACTCCTCCTTAAAGGACCAATTTTTTTGGATAAAGAGTGTTTAAGATTTATACCGAACACCTCAGTACTAGTTACATGGGGGCAGAAGCCAACGACTGGCCAACTCTCAGATTTTATAAACGGCCGCACAGAAGGTAATATTTTAAATCGACAAGCGTTATATAGCGCACATGAACTTATTTTCATATTACAGGATCACATGAGTACATTCATTCAAATATTACATCCTTAGCACATTCCTCCGCCACAACGCGGGCACCCTTCAGGACACTGTCATAATACTTTTCGGGGTGGCGATGCTCCTTGCCCTCCGGTGGCCCCTCCTTCACCAGCTTTTCGGCGTCCATCTTCGCCCAGTGCACTTTCGCACGGGCAAAGGCCCTGCGTGCACCTTCAATGCAGACGGACCACTTTATGACTTCAAACCGTGGCCAGGCATTCACAAGCCACTTTACCAGGCCGAAGTAGCTGCCAGGCAGGGGCTTGCCAGGCCACATCCGGAGTATGAGACCCTTCATTGCCAGTTCGGCCGCCTTGTGAAGCTCGACTAGTTGCTTCAGCTGGTCGCTCAAGGGCACCGGATGTTCGGTCCCAGTATATTGAGACCAGACCAACTTTTCCGTCAAGCTCCCTTCCTCGGCCTGGTAGAACTCTGCGGCATCCGATACGCTGCCGGGTAGATCTGCGAACGCTCCTGGAGAGCTCCGGATTCGGGTAATTAAAAGGGAAGTTTCCTTCACATGCTTGCTTTGCATAATTAATGCCTTACCCGTCACTATCTTTTTGACCGCCTGAATCTCCTAGAGGGCCTTTTAAGCTTCGGCCTTGGCATTTTGTGTGTTCTCAAGGACCTTCGCAAGCTCGGACCCCTGCGTCTTAGAGTCACGCTCCAAGGACTCATATTTCTTGATGAAATCCTGGAGCTATTGCTGAACCTCGCCGACTCGGGCCTCTTGCTTCTCGCGCTCCTGGGCCGCTCTGTCTTCGGCCTCGGACAGCGCCTTCTTCAGGGCCGCCACTTCGGTCATGGCCCCTAGCAAAATTCATGATGATCCTATGATCTAATAACCACTTCTTTCTTTATCAATATACAGATGGGGTATCACTTACCTTTGTTCTCTTCGAGCTGCCTCTTGGTAAGGCCGAGCTCTTCCTCGGATCGCTCAAGGTCCCGCTTTAGTCCGGAGACCTCCGCGGTACGAGCGACAGCAGCCAGCAGCGAATCCTGCTTATTCACATAGACATATTCTGATTAGACTCCTGTGATTGTTATTTGATCCTCTTTTCGGCCTTTCTTTGCGAAAACCAAACAGAGCATCAGGGGCTACTATCTATGCTGTGATATTTTCTCATAATTCGATTACTTACCTCAAAGCCTGTTAGGAGGCTAGCACAGGCTTCGGTCAATCCGCTTTTGGCGGACCGAACCTTCTCGACCACCGCACTCATGATAGTGCGGTGCTCTTCGTCAATGGAAGGGCCGTGAAGCGCTTCTAGCAAGTTATCCGATGCCTCTGGATCGACAAAGGCCATAGACACAGACGGCTCGCCCCCCTTAGCGAGGGGTCGCCTGACAAAATCCAGAACCACCGAAGGGTCTGGCGCAGTATCCGACTGGGGGGCAAACTTGCTGCGGTCCCTGTCATTAGAACCCACGGGAGTCTTACCCCCCATGCGCCCGGCAAATGGGATGTCGCCTCGGTCCGATGCCCTTTGAGACAACACTTCGATGTCGTCCTGGGCCGGGGGGAGGTGGCTGTCGGGAGTGAATCGCTGTTCATTGCCGACTGGCCCAAAGACTCATCTGAAAAAGATACACCGATATGGGCTTTGGATGGACTGCATGATCATGTTTAACACGATAAGAAGCAATAAAACAAAACATACCAGAACTATTATAGTATCCGGATACTTACGACTTCGCCAGGGGCTTGTCCCTGGGCAACCACTCCTCGTCGCTGTAAGCGGCTGTTGTGGAGTGGTCCGGAGGGAGGGTCCTTCCCTTCTTGGACCCTTCGGCCTCCCCAGATGGGGCGGCCTTCCTTTTCTTGCCCTCCCTAGTTGGGGAGAGAGAACTTTCCTCTTCCTCCTCCTCGTTTTTGTGGGAGGAGTGCGCCTCGGTGTTTTCGGACGATGAGTACGATATAACCTTGCGCCGGAGACCTTTCCTGGTCCCTGCGGCCTTCTTCTCCGGCGCCTCATAGGGCGTTGGAACCAGCATCTCCGTTAAGAGAGCCCTTGCTGGATCTTCGGGTAATGGGGTCGGACAATCGATCCGCTCCGCTGTTGCTACCCAGTCCTGTTAAAATGGCGTGGAGGCTCAGATCCCTCACATGATTATACTGGGGAAAGGACTATCTTATGAGATATAAAGAGCTTACCGGATTGGTGGGGCACTTTGCGCTGAGTCCGCGATCCTCGGTAAGGGGAGGAGGTACCTCGGCGGCCTTGAACAGCACCTTCCAGATGTCTTTGTGCGTCGTGTCGAAAAGCTCTCGCAGCATCTGGTGCTTGGCCGGGTCGAACTACAACATATTGAATGCCCGTCTTTGACACGGAAGGATCCGGTGGAAGAGTGTGACCTGGACCATGTTGACAAGCTTGATTTTCTTGCTTATCATATTTTTAACACAGTTCTGGAGTCCGGTCAACTCTACCGATGAACCCCAGGATAGGCCCTTCTCTTTCCAGGAGGTGAGCCGCGTGGGGATGCCGGATCGAAATTCGAGGGTCGCCACCCAGTTGGTGTCGCGCGGCTCGGTGATGTAGAACCACCCCGATTGCCACCCCTTCATGGTCTCCACATAGGAGCCTTTAAGCCAGGTGACGTTGGGCATTTTTCCCATCATGGCGCCTCCGCACTCCGCTTGCTGGCCTACCACCACCTTCGGTTTCATGTTGAAGGTCTTCAGCCACAGGACGAAGTGGGGCTTGATGCGGAGGAAGGCCTCGCACACAACGATAAACACTGAGATGTTGAGGATGAAATTGGGGGCCAGATCATGGAAGTCCAGCCCGTAGTAGAACATGAGCCCACGGACAAATGGGTGGAGGGGAAATCCCAGTCCGCGGACGAAGTGGGTGAGGAATACCACCCTCTCATGGGGTTCTGGAGTAGTAATAATCTGCCCTGCGTCGGGGAGCTGGTGTGCGATGTCTGCGGCCAGGTATCAGGCTTCCGGAACTTCGTAATGTTCTCCTCCGAAACGGAGGAGACCATCCACTTGCCTCCTTCTCCGGACATGTTTGGAATGGCTTTGCGGAGAAAATAAGAACTTGGGCGCTGGAGCTCGAGTGCGTGAGAATGGATGGGCAGGGGAAGAAGAAGCCGTGGGTGAAAAAGAGGAATCCTTGTCCCTTTATAAAGGCAGTAGAAACTATGCGCCTCCCTACTTGCCCCATAAAATCGCTTATTCCCCAAGCGTCGCGATTGATGGCACGGTTGGTTTACCCATATCCGTATTGATGAGAATCCCGTGATAAGGGGAACATGATCTCTGCTTCGACAAGACGTGCCAATAAAACTGCCTCGCAACACGTGTAGTGGCAGGCAGGGAAAATGGTTCGTAATGACCGGGCCACGGCAGGACGTCACGTTATAAAAAGTTGTCAGCAGATTAGATTTGTGGAATAATATACTCTCTACGGTGGTATGTGGAATTTATTTTGCAGAGACGGACACGATCCTTGTGTTCAAAATCTTCTATGGAGTATTCGGAGAAGGAACCCGCCTTGCAATGCCGAAGACAATCTGCACGCTGGACTCATCGTCATTGAAGCCTGGTTCAGGGGCTACCGAGGGAGTCCTGGATTAGGGGGTCCACGGACAGCCGGACTATATACTTTGGCCGGACTGTTGGACTATGAAGATACAAGATTGAAGACTTCGTCACGTGTCCGGGTGGGACTCTCCTTTGCGTGGAAGGCAAGCTTGGCAATTCGGATATGTAGATCTCCTCCCTTGTAACCGACTCTATGTAACCCTAGCCCCCTCCGGTGTCTATATAAACCGGAGGGTTTAGTCCGTAGGACACCAACAATCATAATCATAGGCTAGCTTCTAGGGTTTAGCCTCTACGATCTCGTGGTAGATCAACTCTTGTAATACTCATATCATCAAGATCAATCAAGCAGGAAGTAGGGTATTACCTCCATCGAGAGGGCCTGAACCTGGGTAAACATTGTGTCCCCCGCCTCCTGTTATCATCAGCCTTAGACGCACAGTTCGGGACCCCCTACCCGAGATCCGCCGGTTTTGACACCGACAGCCGCTAATACGCTGAAACTATTATCGGGAGAACTTGTAAACGGGCATTTAACAGGCGGAAATACAAGCCTGGCTTAGAATGGGCCCAAAAAAACAGTGGCCTGTTAACATGCCTGATATGATATGGGTCGTAATTTGGCCCAAACACGGCTGGATGTGAACGGGCCTTCTGATATGTGCCTCAATTTGACCCAAAACATGGTAGGCTGTTAACGGGCCAGCCCACTAGTGTGTGGAAAAATATGGTGGGCCTTTAGCTAGGCCGGCCTTTTTACCTTAAATGGGCCACTGTTGGGCTGTGCCACATGTCGACATATCATAGGCTTCTTCCATCCATTATAGAATGACATCCGTCCCAACGATGAGCTGACACGTGCATTATCTGGTGAATGAGAGTTTTACATGTGGAAAATCCCCATTGGTCGGGGCTGTTAACAGGTTATCGGATCCAAACTGGAACCCGATAGCTTAACGATGACCCGCTACAGTGGATGCCACGTGTTGGTCACCCTTGATGAAAGCACTTCTATGACGCGCGATTTATCGTCATGGAAGTGGACACTTCCATGATGATAATTTTGGTAATGTCATGGAACACTTCTACGACAGCACGGGTATAACTATTTTGATTCTGTCATAAAATCGTCGTCGATGTACATGCATGATAGAAAACGTGACCTACTGTGACAAACATGTATTGTCATGGAAGTGTATTTTTTTTGTAGTGAGTAGCCTTCTTTTAAAGACTTGCTTATTTGTGGCCCAGTCGAGGCTTGTAATAGGAGTAGTTAAAATACTTGCTTATTTGTAGTGTCATCCTGCACTTGATACTTTTGGAAATATCTTGTGAAGGAAATTGAGCTGGTGCTTTGATCGCCAACCTGCCAATTATCATAATACTTGTAGTATTCCTCGTCCTTCAGAGATCAACCGGGGTTTGAAATGACAACCCAGACAATCTGGTGTGTTTATAACCCGGCAACTCTTGGTCGATATGATAACTGATCAGGGAGAGATAATTCCTATAAAACGGTATATAATACAAAGACATACATATGTAATGTACATCAAATAAATTCCATAAGCGTTAACCGACTTTCGAAGCATGACAAAAAAGACCAGCTTTCAAGGCTCTTGTCTTGCTTCAATGAAGCTGGCGTGATAACCCATGGTTTATCCTTGCTTTCTGTAAGTCGGCTCTCACGTGACTTAAGCCAGTGTTTTAACCTTGACAAGTTCAGGGTCATTATTGGTTGACTGTCAAGAGTACACCAAGTCACCTTGGCGGAGTAGCATCGAGCAAACAGGCAGATTTAACCAAGATTCATAAATGTCATATGTCGGGTTAAGAGGGATGTTAATAGCTAAACTCGATGAGTTGGAATCCCCCAAGTGACCTGAGGGAGTCCTAGATTAGGGGGTATCCGGACATCCCGATTATATCCTTTGGCCGAACTATTGGACTATGAAGATACAAGATTGAAGACTTCATCCCGTGTTCGGATGGGACTCTACTTGGCGTGGAAGGCAAGCTAGGCAATACGGATATGTATATCTCCTCCTTTGTAACCGACCTTATGTAACCCTAGCCTCCTCCGGTGTCTATATAAACTAGAGGGTTTTAGTCCGTAGGACAACATACAATCATATCATAGGCTAGCTTCTAGGGTTTAGCCTCTCCGATCTCGTGGTAGATAAACTCTTGTACTACTCATATTATCAAGAATAAATCAAGCAGGATGTAGGGCTTTACCTTCATCAAGAGGGCCCGAACCTGGGTAAAACATCGTGTCCCCTGCCTCCTGTTACCATCCGCCTTAGACGCACAGTTCGGGACCCCCTACCCGAGATCCGCCGGTTTTGACACCGACATTGGTGATTTCATTGAGAGTTCCACTGTGTCGTCGCCGTAAGGAAGGATGCCTCGTCTCGTTGTTAAAAAAAACATTACCGCCGGGGGAGCCCTGGCTGTCGGCCAAACTCTCTGGCTTGGCAGTTTCATCATGACCGCCTGTTCGGCCGCTGCACCGATGATGACTTCTCGGGTCATCGAAAACAGCCTCCACGTCGGCTCGGAATTCGCCGAGCAGATGGATCCAATGGAGCTCTCTTCCCTAAACGAGCTCTTGGATCACATCGCCGCCTTGGAAGTCGCTACGGACTATGATCGGATTGGGCTTAAACCCGATCAATGGGAGATTAACTCTCCACCGGTCACCCATCATGTTGCGGTGGTGGAGGAACAATGCGGCGATTCTTCCTCTATCTTGAGGACTAACTATGTCCGGATTCCTGAGCTCTCTGAGCCAGATACCCGTTTGCGGGAGGACATCACCCAAGCCCTGAACCTAGAGTCAGGCAGCGGGCCAGACTCATCGGGCAACATCCCGGAATCCGAACTTCCAAAATCGGAAACTCCTCGGCCCATGGGTCTCAGATCGGGTAGGGGTTCAGACTCAAACCCACCCACCCACCCAGACATAAATGATCTTTCCCACATCAGGCAAGAGCCCGATGAAACAGTACATCATTATTGGGCCAGATTCCTCCTTGTGATGAACAAGGTTAAGGACTGCCGCGAGGAAGACGCAGTCTCACTTTTCTGCAATAACTGCACGGACAAGGGAATCCTTAACGCCATAAGTCGCCGTGACATATCACGCTTCGCCAACTTGGCGTCCATAGTACGAAAGTATTGTGCGATGGAAAGTGCATGGAAAACCGAGTTAATTACAAAGAAGCAAAAACCCTCTACAGGGCGTGGAACCGTATTAGAGGGATGGCTCAACGGACCCTACAAAATTCATAGTACAACAGATACCATACCAACACACAGCCTTAGAGCATGTTGGATACTCCGGCAGGTGGCCAAAAGCGGCGAGGATCTTCTCATCCCATATGCCATAGAGCACCATCCCAGGGATAACAATACGGTATTAACAGTCTTTGAGACCTTCGCATCAAATAATAGGCGCAAGCGAACACTCCGCAGCATTGCCGAAATCTGCCACGTGGCAGCAATAAATCCATGGAGTGACACGGCTATTACCTTCAATATCAGTGACGAACCTAAATTCCGAACAGCCCGAGCACCAGCTGCACTGGTCCTCAGTCCAATCGTGGACGGCTTTCGACTCACCAAAGTACTCATGGACGGCGGAAGTGGATTAAACCTCATTTATGAGGAAACTCTTCAAAAAATGGAAATAGACTGGAACCGCATTGAGCAAAGCAGCACAACCTTCAGAGGAATCATCCCCAGTCGGGAAGCATGCTATGCTGGGAAAATCACACTAGATGTGGTATTCGGCACGCCGGAGAACTATAGGTCCCAGGAAATTACATTCCAAGTGGCCCCATTCAGTAGTGGATACCACGCCCTTTTAGGACGGGAGGCGTTCACGATCTTCCAAGCCATACCCCATTATGGGTACATGAAGCTCAAAATGCCCGGGCCCAACGGAATCATCACTCTCGCTAGCGATCCGGACACAGCACTCTATGCCGAAAACGAAACAGCCGCATTGGCCCTCGAGGCATTATCCGAAGCCCTTTCGACCGAGGAATTAACTGCGCTACGCTCCACAGTGGACAGGGACGACGTGATACTTGACAAGAGATCCAAGTCCACCTCTTTTAAACCAGCGGATGAAATAGTCAAATTCCAAGTCCACCCAACGGACCCTACAAAAACAGCCTACATCGGGGCACAGTTAAACCCCGCCGTGGACGCCGCACTACGAGAGTTCCTGCGTGAGAATTGAGACATATTCACCTGGAACCCCTCAGACATGCCAGGAATCCCACGCAGGCTGGCCGAGCATAGCCTCAATATCCTAAAGGGATTCAAGCCGGTCAAGCAGGCTCTTCAGTGTTTCTCTGAACCTAAGAGACAAGCTATGGGAGAGGAACTAGCCAAATTATTGGAGGCTGGATTCATTAGAGAAATAAAACACCCGGACTGGCTAGCAAACCTGGTGATGGTACCAAAGAAGGACAAATCCTGGCGCCTATTTGTCGACTTCAAGGACCTCAACAAGGCTTGCCCAAAGGATCCCTTCCCCCTCCCCGCATTGATCAAATTATCGATGCTACCGCAGGACACGAGTCATTGTGTTTCCTCGACGCATACTCCGGCTACCACCAAATCAAGATGGCGGCGTCCGACCAAGCCGCAACGACATTTATCACACCATATGGCCCCTTCTGTTTTAACAGAATGCCTTTTGGGCTCAAAAACGCTGGCGCAACATATCAGCGAATGATTCAGACATGTCTGGAGAAACAGATCGGCAAAATAGTAGAGGCATACGTAGATGATGTGGTCGTTAAAACCAAACACGTTGACTCTCTAATAGACGACTTGAGGCTCACATTTGACAACCTCCGAACATACGACATCAAGTTCAATCCGAAAAAATGCATTTTCGGCGTACCAGCCGGAAAGCTCCTCTGCTTCATTGTCTCCAGTAGAGGAATTGAAGCTAATCCGGCCAAAAATCCGAGCTCTGTCATAGTTGGCTATACCAACGGACCTCAAACAAACCCAGAAACTAACTGGATGTGTGGCGGCTCTAAGCCGCTTTATCTCCCGCTTAGGAGAAAAGGCATTACCCCTTTATCGCCTCCGTCGGCGCACCGAACACTTCGAGTGGATGGACACTGCCACAGCCGGATTAGAAGAAATAAAAGCCATACTGGCAACCAACCCAATCCTGGCCGCGCCAAACATCGGCGAACCAATGCTGTTGTACATTGCGACAACTCATCAAGCTGTAAGCGCAGTGCTCGTCGTCGAACAAGAAGCAGAAGGACATAAATTCCCTCTTCAAAAGTTGGTATATTATGTATCCACTGTCCTCACTCCATGCAAATAGCGATACCCACATTATCAAAAGATAGCCTATGTGGTATTCATGGCATCCCAGAAGCTGCGACACTACTTTCAAGAGTGTTCGATTACAGTAGCCTCGGAAGTGCCACTTAATGATATTATAAACAACCGCGACGCCATAGGCTGGATTGCCAAATGGGCCATTGAGCTCCTTCCGTTCGACATAACATACAACCCTCGGCGAGCCATTAAATCGCAAGTATTGGCCGACTTTGTCGCTGAATGGACGGAAGCCGAACTCCCTAAAGAGTACGGCACATACTCCAATTGGATCATGCACTTCGACGGCTCCAAAATGCTGGCTGGTCTTGGGGCTGGCATCGTCCTGACGTCCCCAACCGGAGATACAGTGCAATACGTACTGCAAATACTATATACCGACTCCAACAACGCAGCCGAATACGAAGCCCTGTTACATGGTCTTCGGATGGCAGTTTCCATGGGCATCCAACGCCTAGAGGTGCGTGGGGATTCGAACCTCGCAATATCCCAAATAAATGGAGACTTCGATGCAAAGGATCCGAAGATGGCGGCCTATCGAAACGCCATCCTAAAGATGTCAGCTCGGTTCGAGGGACTCGAATTTCACCATGTGGCTCGGGAAAACAATCAAGCGGCGGATATCCTCGCCCGCATTGGCGCAAAACGCGATGCGGTCCCCCAACATCTTTTTGGAAAGGTTGTTTAAGCCATCCGTGGTATGGGAAGGGGACACCGGCAACAATAATCCGGACCCAGCCAAAATGCCCGATACTGAACACTCTGACATAATCGGAGGCTCTGCCATCGAAATAACACCTTCAGCCCATGTCATAATGGCGATCATTGCCCCATGGACAGAACCATTCTTGGCCTACCTAACTATGAAGGAACTTCCCGAGGACCAAAATGAGGCACGCCGCATAGTGCGGCGATCTAAAGCCTACAGGGTCCACGAGGGAGAGCTCTATAAAAAAAGCACTATCGGAGTCCTTCAAAGGTGCATCTCCGAAGAGGAAGGGCAGAAGCTTTTGGCAGAAATTCACGCCGGACTCGGCGGCCACCACGCTGCAGCCAGGGCCCTTGTAAGCAAGGCCTTCCGTACAGGGTTTTATTGGCCGACGGCCCGGGCAGACGCATAGGACTTGGTCCAACGCTGCGCCGGTTGCCAGCTTTTTGCAAACCAAAGCCACATGCCACCCACCGCCCTCCAAACAATCCCCATTACCTGGCCCTTCGTGGTCTGAGGGCTTGACATGGTTGGACCCCTTAAAGGGGGAACCCATAAGAAAAATACTTACTGGTCATGGTGGATAAATTCACCAAATGGATAGAAGCCAAACCTGTTAAAACAGCCGAATCCGGACCGGTGATAGACTTCATATCCGGGGTCGTACACCGTTATGGCGTCCCCCACAGCATCATCACTGACAACGGCAGGAACTTCACGGCCGATGAGGTAAAACTCTAGTGCAGCAACATGGGTATCAAGCTCGATTATGCTTCCGTCTATCACCCACAAACCAACGGCCAAGTTGAGCGAGCAAATGGTCTTATCATGAGCGGCATTAAAACCAGATTAGTGCGGTCCTTAAAGGAGTCTAACACGCACTAGGTAGAGGAGCTCAACTCCGTACTCTGGGTGCTGTGGACCACGCCGAATCGTACTACCGGATATACACCCTTCTTTATGGTGTACGACGCAAAGGCAGTTCTGACCTGCGACATAATTCATGACTCACCTCGAGTATGCATGTACGAAGAAAGAGAAGCCGAGCTCGATCGGCAGGACAGTCTGGACACCCTCCTAAGGCCAACCCCAAGAAGAAGAAGCAGTTACTCCGCCCTGGGCCCCAAGGGAGCGGCACCTCCAGCGGCGCCACTTCAGGATCCGTGCCAGCGCCTGGGGAGCCTCCCTCCCTCGCATAGGGAGGCGCGCCCGGTGCCCTCCTCGGGCAAGGCTCGGGGGCTCTCTTCTAGAGGGCCTTGGACCTGGCCAAAATCACGAGGGAGGTGCTCGGGCACCACGTGGAGACGTGATTCGTGGCACGTTTCCCTCAGGAGGACACCGGGCGAGGAGCGCCCGGCGCTCAGGAGTTCATCACCAAGGCATATCAGGAGCTTCAGGAAGCAAGAGCAATATGCGGCGACTGCCGCCCACTTGGCGTCGCTCCCCACCTAGGCGAGGGTGGTGAGCTGCGCGTCTGCATCGACATCCCAGGGCTCAACAGGGCCGCATCTCGGGAGCGCTTCTGGCCTTCATGTGCTGGCCGGTGTGAGGGCCCGCCTCACAGCAACGTTCGCATGCCGTTCGGCCTGCCGAGCGTGGCTCCCGCCTTCCAACGTAATCTATGGAGCATCCTGGCAGGTCAGGAGGCCAGGCACCACGCGGTCCTGGCAGAGATGGAGACGGTCCTCCGGAGGCCAACTGAGCCTCCAGAGCCTCCTGAGGCTCAGGGTCTCAGCGGCTCGTGAGAAGAGACTTCTTCGCTACGTGTCTTCAGCTACCCCAACACTCCTTCGGCAACCAAAGCAGGTGACAATTTTCCAAGTTCATTTAGCTGGGAGCGCCACCTAGGCTGCATCATCCCCAGGCCGCATGGGTCCGTCCCTGCGGCATGTATCCGCTTGCATCTTTAGTTCACTCGATTGGGAGCGCCCCTTGGGCTGCATCATCCCCAGGCCGCTCGGGTCCGACCCAGTGGCATGTATCATTCTCGCATTTACCTAAGCTAATTGCTTTTCATGTGAAATATATCCATGGATATCACTTGCCTGATCGTCACGCACCAGGGGAGCTGCGCGTCGATTGTCTTTCTTCAAGATCCTTCGCATAAGAAGGCTAGGCACGGCGTCTGTGCTTGGGCCTGTCCCTGCAGCGTCGATAAATCCAACGGCTGAGCTCTATCTGGCGGGCCGGCCCCGTTCACGTCACCTCCTGGGGTTGTTGGTGTTGGGCCTTCTCGTGCGATAGCCTCAGGAAATCCATTCGGCGCAGGTTGTCTAACCATCTCGCAGGAATGCCACAGCCGTCAAGGACCAAGACCAGGCGCAACCCGCCTTGAGGTAGGGCCTCATGAGTCCCGCGCTGTCTCACGAGTACCCAGATACACATCGTCTAGCCCTGTCGTGCAAGCCATGTGTCAGGGCGGGGCTGTACACGCCCCGGGAGCTCTCCGCAGTAGGGAGTCCCCTCCCATGTGCCAGTGGCGGACCGACAATCACCATGGCGATCTGCGCCCCTCCTCGCGCTAACCTGCAGGAACTTCCTGAGGACTACAACGGGTGGTACCGCGGACTCTCTCTCTTCTCCCATGCAATCCGCTTGCATGTTAAAAGGGAGGCTCCTGAGCATCGCGACTCAGGAGCTCTTAGTGGCTCTCCAGCCCTCACCCCTGGCCTTGACCATGGCATCACGACCTGGCATACCAGCGGCGGCTGAGCTCGCTCGAGGGCCGGACCTGAGGACGTAGAGCACCAGGAAGAGCATGGAGAAGGGGGGAGGCCCGCACGGGCCTAACCTAGCTACCCAGCAGCGGCCGACGCCCAAGTCTGGCGCAACACGAGAAACCGGCTCCGGAACGCCAAAGATAAGTCTCATACCTAGACCAACCCAGAGCTACGGCATAAGATTCTTGCCTTTTCGCTGCCTTGTTGCGGCAATGTCGCCCCCCTTTCCCATCCTCAGGTAGCTGCTTGCGTGCTAAAGGGGACCTCTTGAGCATTGCGCCTCAGGAGCTCTTACTGGACCTCGGGCCGCTCACCTCCTGGCCTTGACCACGGCATCGCGACCTGGCATACCAGCGACGGGTGCAGCCTGCCTGGGGACCAGGACCTGTCAGCGTAAAGCACCAAGCTGCCGCGGGATTGGAAAGGGGAGACCGAGCCTCAGCCAGACATGTGCTCGCAAATTTTCACAATAAGGATAATATCAACAAAAGACATTATAGACGCTTTACACACCCCCGCGAGGTCCGTTTCGATTCCTCGCAGGGAACAAAAGGAAGGGAATTCCTAGGAGCTCTATCTACACGCGCGAGACGTCACCGACGCCATCATCAACGGTGGGCCACGGGAGGCCGGCGCCAGCCCCATCCATATCAGCGACGATGGTGGCCGAACGCGGCGGCCTTGCTCCGGGCCCGATGAGAGCTTGGGGGCATGTAGCTGTTGTCGCTCGTCTCCGGAGACTCGGCGAGCTCGGGAGAGTCGTTGGACCACCAGGAGTCACCGTTGTTGCTGGAGGAGCTGTGGGTGAGGCCAGCGGCAGGCCCAGCGCCAGCTGCTACGCCATCCTAGCGACCTCCTTCAGGACAGCACTCCAAGCGGCGGCCTTCCTCGTCGAAGACCTTGAAGAACAGCGTGGTGGCGCCATCATACTCGAAGTGGATGGCGAGGCGCCGTACGCGCGGCAGACTCGGGCGACCTCGCCCCAGCCTCGAGTCATGAAGATCCTCCCGGAGGCGACGGCTTCAACCTCTGCTCTAGTCGCCGGGGCATCGCAGTCAGCGTGCTACAGCCAAATATCGAGAGGGCCCCTCGGGGGCATCTCGGCGGTGAAGAACTGCGGGAGGCGAATCCAAGTGCTCGGAGGCATCGCGGCCCACAGCACGAAATCGCGTGAGGAGTCCGTGGCATGGACCCCTGGGGCGACGGCATGCGTATCCGCGGCACGCCGGCCACGACCCTGGCGCGGGCAGCGGCGCTCATTGCTCCTCCCTCCAGAACCCTCGGCGTGAGCGTACAAGGGCAACGGGTACCCAGGAGGTGGCCTCTCGTACCACAGCCGCAGCACTACTGGCCTCACGACCATCTCTCGAATATGGGACCGCCTATTCTTCGGTAGGAGTAGCTCGGGCTCATTGAGGGCAGTCTTGCCCTTCTCCATGGCCAAGAACCACCGTATCGGTGCGATGACCGCACCATCGAGCGGTGGAGCAAGGAAGAAGAAGAATCGGGAGAGCAAGGACCCGTCAATTCGGGCAGTTGCCGAGGAAGCATGGGGAAGCGAAGACGCTGATAGCACATTCATGCATATAGTATTTTAAGCCTTTTTGCATCTCAAGTTAAACATTTGACCACAATAATCACTTATAAAATATTCATTCTTGCAGAAATGTTCCTATTATGATATTTCTTACAACACTTCTTCATATCATGCAGAATTGGTGCGTTTAGGCACCCAATCTTCATCGAAAGTGCTTCCAACACTAAAGCAGGGATCAACTTGGAGAAGAGTTCAGTTCTAAAGGGGGCCAAACCGAAAAGAACCATAGGAAGCATCCGGTGGCACGCGTGAGAGGAGCCGGGGGCTGGCGCGACCGGCCAGACGGCTGTCTGTTGCCACGCGTGGCTGGTTCTTCTCGCTACTGACCCACCACACCAGATAGAGGCCAGAGAGAGAGGGCATTGACGAGATCCACCGTAACAAAGAAAACCAGGGGAGGAGGACTCTTTTCTCTTGCTGCTCACCACCACGGTGCTCACCTACCACCAGATCGAAGGAGGAAGAAAGGGGATTGAAGAGAAGAACTTGATCGAGGGAAGGGTGTCGGTAGGCTGGCAGCGCCGCTCGATCCACCACTGCGCCTCCATCAACGCTGCCACCAGCGCCACCCGATTCACCACCGTGCTTCCATCATCTCCATCATCTAGTCATCATCGTCACCACTAGCGCCGCATCTCCTACGCCTTGCCGCTGCAACTCCTTCTCCCCTCCTCCTCGCTGCTGAGAGGGAGAGGATCGACTAAAGGCCAGGGGCGTCAGGCCTTCTGGTGCTTCACATCAGACTCCTGGTGGTGCTCTGCTCCGGTTCTTCCCAAGGAATCTTTTCTACTACTCTTCCTCAACAACCACGCGGAAGCCTCTCCTACTACAGATCGTCTCCAATGTGGTCCTGCTTTATTCTTCTTCGCCTACAACACCTTCAGCTTCGAAATGAAGATCATCAAGACTCATAGGCTCTGAATCTCTATCTTCTCTTGTTCCTGTTCTCTAAATATATGCACCGTTGAGTCTGAAATTTACCTTGTTACTTGTGTACCTTTGCTGAATCCTCATGTATCCTTGCTGAATTGTTGTGACCCTTTGCTGGATATTGAGTTAGTAGTTATTTTCCTGCGAGTTGTTATCACTTTAATTGGTTGCTTGAGTTATGTGTGATGTCTGAACCATCTTCCATCTGCTAGTGTTACTTGTTTGTTTGATTACAAGAAAACCACTAAAAAGAGACAATCCTATTTCTGAATCCTTTACCTTTGCTGCTTATTATTTGGTTTTACCTTGTGCCAGTGGCTGCTTGTTATCACTACGGTTTGATCCATTTGCTCCATTGTTCTGAATGTTTCGAATGTGTGCTTCGAAGTTCTAGATCCCTGTGGAGAACACGACATCCGTAGTTTGGGCGCAAAAACCCTGCTATATTACACTTGATCACTTTGGCGCCGTTGCCGGGGACCTAAATTTCATTAGCACATTAGTAGAAGCAGATCAAGATTTATTTTAGGCAACTAACCATTTCCTAACATTGGCTGCAGTTTTGAGAGGAACTAGCATGTGTCAATTTCAGGAACTTTACAGCAAATTGTCTTATGCTTCAACCTAAGTATTCACTAGAGCCATTTGATCCAGAAATTGAAAGGACTTTATTGAGGAGAAGAAGAGAGAATCAAACGCGGTTTCAAGTTGCCAAAACTTTGCAAGATCAAGAAGAAGAAAAGATGACTGATCAAGTACCTTTGCTCAGGGACTTGTGGATCCCAAGGGATCATGGGATACCAGGAGAAATGGTTCAACCAATTATTCAGGCGAACAATTTTGAATTGAAGCCTGCTCTGATTAACATGGTACAACAGTCCAGATTTGGTGGAACAACTTTAGAAGACCCACATGAGCATATAAGGACTTTCTTGGAGTATTGTAACACCCTCAAGCAAAATGGAGTTTCACCGAGTGCTATCAGATTATCACTATTCCCATTTTCCTTGAGAGATGGAGCAAGAGTATGGCTTCAGTCATTGCCTGAACATCTGAAAGATACTTGGGAGACCTTATTGTAGACATTTCTTGAGAGATACTTTCCACCCACAAAAGATGCCGAATATAGGGACAAGTTAATAAGGTTTACTCAATATGATGGAGAAAGTTTGTATGACGCATGGCAAAGATTCAACTCTTTAATCAGAATGTGTCCTCATCATGGTTTAGAAAGATGGCTGGTGTTACAAACCTTTTACAAAGGACTGTCCACTCAGACCAGAGCTTTTGTCGATTCTGCTGCTGGAGGAGGAATCATGAATAAAACCCTTGATGAAGCATTTGCATTGATTGAAAGTATGGCATCTCATCATTTCCAATGGTCAAGTGAAAGAGCAATAGCACCACCACATCCTGGTGTGTATAATGTGTCTGCAAATGATAGCATGGCGGCTCAGATTGGCATTTTGAACAAGAAGATGGACAGTATCATGTCAAATTGCATCGGTACATCTGTAGCTTCAGTAAGTGTGCCTCAAATGTGTGATGTATGTGGCCAAGCAGGTCATCCTTCAACAGAATGTACCTTCTATTCAGCAATTGGATCATCGATTTCAGAAGTAAGTTATGCCCAAGGTCAAGGTCCATTCTCAAACAGCTACAATCCTTCTTGGAGGAACCATCCAAACTTGTCGTACAAGAACAATCAATCATATGCAAGTGGATCGACAGTACAAGGAAATCGACCACCAAATCATCCAAGTGAATTTCAAGTGTCGAGGCAGAATGAACAACAAAATGTTCAGCCAAATGGAATGGAGGAAATCATGAAGATGTAGTTGGAATTAATGAACAAGATGACAAATGAAGTTAATGGCTTAAAGGATTCTGTTAAGATGCTTGTGAGCAAAATGGATTGTATGGTGGGAGAAAATGAAGCAAGGCTGCCTGCTCAACCAATTCCAAACCCGAAAGCTCACTGTGGGGAAATATCTTCAGTTGATGCAGTGACTACAAGGAGTGGAGCTATGACAGGACCATTACTTCCTATTCCGAAGACATATGTGCCTCCTGCTATGAGGCCAAGATCATCGGGAACTCCACCTTCAACATCATCAGAGAAAATAAAGGAGAAAGAAGTTGATAATCGAATTGAAATTGAAGTCGAATTTCCTAGTTTTCAAACAAGAGTTGAGCCTTTGCCAGAGGAAACAATAACAACCAACAACATTCCCTTTCCTGAGAGGTTCAACAAATCCAAAGATGGCAAGCAATTTGCCAAATTTTTGGAAACTATGAAAGGAGTTCAGATTACTATTCCTATTCTTGAAGCTCTTTTGCATGTTTCGTTGTATGCCAAATATTTCAAGGAATTATTAACAAAGAAAAGAAGCATGTCTGAGCCAAAAGTTGTAACTCTATCAAAGGAATGCAGTGCAATAATTCAGAACTCCATGCCTGAAAAATTGGATGATCTAGGAAGTTTTTGTGTGCCATGTGTGATTGGAAACAAAACTTACAGTGCTCTATGTGACTTGGGTTCAAGTGTTAGTGTGTTACCACATTTAGTTATCAAAATGATGTTCTTGGGAGAATTAAATCCAACATCCATAACTCTTCAGTTGGCCGACAGAACATATAGGAGACCCGTTGGAATTCTTGAGGATGTTCCAATCAAAGTTGGGAAGTTTGTTTATCCGGTTGACTTTGTAGTGCTAGATATGGAGGACAAGAGTGAGGCTGTGATTCTTGGAATACCATTTCTAGCCACAGCTGGTGCACTTATTGATGTCCAAGAAGCTAAATTGAGCTTGAGGTTCGGAAATGAAAAGGTGGAGTTTGACATGAAGCATGCAACACATGTTCCGCAAAGTGAAGAACACTGCTACAGAATTGATACATTACAGAAATGTGTGGAAGAAGGTTATAAAGAGAGGTATGGAAGTAATTGTTGTGAAGTAGTTGAGGAGGACAATAGTGAAATTAGATACGAGGAAATCAGACCTGTGAGCATGTTGGAAAGTTGTGCAAGGTCATTAGAGAAGATGCAACCAAGGCAAATAGAAATGAAACAACTTCCAGAAAGTTTGAAGTATGCATTATTAGATAATGAAAACCAGTGGCCAATTATCGTAAACAGTGAGTTGACGGAAACGCAAATAAAATGGCTTCAAGCAGTTTTGCAAAAGTACAAGGATGTTATCGGTTATTCGATTGATGATATGAAAGGGATAAACCCTGTTGTCTGCTCTCATAGGATTTACTTGAAAGAAAGCAGTGTGCCAATTAGAGAAAATCAAAGAAGGTTAAATCCCCATTTGCAAGAGGTGGTCAAAAAGGAGATTCTTAAATTGCTCTCTGCTGATATCATATACCCAATTTCAGACAGCGAGTGGGTGAGTCCCATTCACATGGTGCCCAAAAAAGGAGGAATAACTGTCATTGTAAATGAACAAGGGCAAACTATTCCCAGTAGGACTGTCACAGGGTGGAGAATGGTTAATGATTTCAGAAAGTTAAATGAAGTAACAAGGAAGGACCATTTTCCTTTACCATTTATTGACCAAATGCTGGAAAGGCTTGTTCGGCATGAATATTTCTGCTGCTTAGATGGGTATTCAGGATTCTTGCAAATCCCAATTCACCCGGATGATCAAGACAAAACAACTTTCACTTGCCCATACGGAACATTTGCTTACAAAAGACTAGCTTATGGACTTTGTAATGCACCCCCAACATTTCAAAGGTTTATACTCTCTATATTCTTAGATATGATAGGAATCAAAGTGGAGGTGTTCATAGATGATATTACAGTCGTTGGAAAAAGTTATGAAGATTGCTTGAATAATCTGGCAGTAGTTCTTCAGAGGTGTTCAGAACACAATCTAGTCCTAAACTGGGAGAAGTGTTAGTTTATCGTAAGGGAAGGAATTATTTTGGGGCATTTGGTATCTAAAAAAGGAATTGAGGTTGATCAAGCAAAAGTCGAAGTAATACCAAAACTTCCACCACCTGTAAATGTGAAGGGAGTGAGGAGTTTTTTGGGACATGCTGGGTTCTACAGAAGATTCATAAAGGATTTCTCCAAGATAGCCAAACCCCTCACTAATCTCCTAAACAATGATGTTAAGTTCAACTTTGATGCAGAATGTGAAAAATCCTTCAACCTGCTCAAGGAAGCATTGGTCACTACTCCAGTTGTGCAACCCCCTGACTGGGAATTACCATTTGAGATAATGTGCGATGCAAGCGACTTTGTTGTAGGTGCAGTACTTGGACAAAGAAACGGAAAAGATTTGCATGTAATATACTATGCTAGCAAAACACTTGATGATGCTCAAGCTAATTATACAACCACCAAAAAGGAGTTGCTGGCAGTAGTGTACGCCTTTGACAAATTCAGGCAATATCTTGTGGGATCTCATTGTGTAGTTTACACAGACCATGCTGCAATCAGATATTTACTCAGCAACAAAGAAGCTAAGCCAAGGTTAATTAGATGGATACTCTTGCTTCAAGAATTTGATGTGGAAATCAAGGACAAGAAAGGAGCTGAAAATGTTGTGGCAGATCACTTGTTGAGATTGCAAAACAATGCAGTAGACTCCTTACCCATCAATGATGTTTCACCAGGGAGCAATCTTATGCAAGTGACTAGTATCCAAAACTATACACCATGGTATGCAGATATAGTTAATTATCTGGTCTGTAACAAAGTTCCTACAGATTTTGGGTATCAGAAGAAGAAGAAATTCCTATCAGATATGAAGCATTTCTTTTGGGATGAACCTTACTTATTCAAGCATTGTGCTGATGGTATTGTTCGAAGATGCTTGTCGAAAAGTGAAACTAAAAGTGTGATTTATCATTGCCATTCATCCCCTTATGGAGGTTATGCAAGTACTCGAAAGACTCAAGCAAAAATTTTGCAAGCAGGATTTTATTGGCCAACTTTATTCAAGGATGTACATTCCTTTATTGAAGCTTGTGATCCTTGTCAGAGGACTGGAAAGATTTCAAAAAGGCAAGAGATGCCTCAAAAAGGAATTCTTGAAGTAGAGCTCTTTGATGTATGGGGAATTGATTATGTTGGACCCTTGCCATCATCAAAAGGGTACAAATACATATTGGTGGCAGTGGACTATGTGTCAAAATGGGTTGAGGATGTGCCAACCGTCAATGCTGATTCCAAGTCAGTTTGCAATTTATTCAAGCAAGTGATTTTTCCAAGATTTGGTGTGCCACGGATTGTTATCAGTGATGGAGGAACGCATTTCAACAACTCCCAACTAGAATCTCTCTTAGCAAAATATGGAGTTCACAATCACAGAATTACAACTCCATATCACCCACAAGCAAATGGACAAGTGGAGCTGTCTAATAGAGAAATAAAGGCTATCCTTGAGAAGGTAGTATCAAAGTCAAGGTCTGACTGGGTACTGAAATTACTAGACACACTATGGGCATATAGGACAGCTTATTAAACACCAATTGGAATGTCACCATTCAGGTTAATATATGGAAAAGCATGCCATCTACCCATTGAACTTGAACACAAAGCTCAATGGGCAATAAGGAAACTCAACATGGACCTTGATACAGTAGGAAAACATAGAAAACTTCAACTCTATGAAATGGAAGAACCGAGAGCTGATTCTTACGAGAGTGCAAGAATCTACAAAGAAAAGACCAAGATCTGGCATGATAAGCATATATTGAGGAAAGAATTTCATCTTGGACAGTTGGTATTGGTCTACGATACTAGGTTTCATTTATTTCCTGGTAAATTCAAGTCAAGATGGTATGGCCCTTGCAAGGTGAAGAAAATTCTGAAAAGTGGTGCTATCCAAGTGCAAAGTACTTCTGGAGGTCTCTTCCTTGTAAACGGTCAAAGACTGAAGCCCTATATCTCTGGAGACACACCTCTAATCTCTAAAGATGAGAATGCAAGCGAAGATCAAGACCTGGAGAAGGAAATTCAAGAAGGCGAGGGGAGCCAAGAGGTGGTGTCAGTCCCTGCAGGACCCTGACCTCACTGAAGAGACATGGTCGAGCTAAATACCTAAAACAAGCGCTTTTTCAGGAGGCAACCTGAATATTTAATAAGTTCTTTTCCTTATTTAGTTTTCATAGAAAAGTTTTTATGTGTTTATGTCTTTCTTTTTCAGCGAATAAAGGCAAGGGGAGCACAAATAGGGAACACAAAACGAGAAGAGTGGAGAAAAGAAACTAGGGGAGAAGATTATACAAATACCAGGTGATTCTGTTCCACTTCAAGCAACCTTTAGAAATTTTAGTATGAGGACTGGCATTTAATTGCATTGAAATTTTTTATTTTTCTGCATTATGACACGTTACTCATCACTGCAAAGTAGGATTCACCTCAAGAAGATTATTGATTCTCTTAATACTAAAACTATGCAGATGTATTCTTCTTATGGTAAATTGTGATAATGAATACTTTATACCTCCCTGTAAATGTTCAATGGGAATGCCTTGAGTCTAAGTGAAACCTACTGATGAATTGATGTGTTGTGTCTGACTGTCCCAAGTTAAGCTAAGTAGCTGGTGGCACTTAAGTAGTGACTATGATCTCTGGATCTGTAGTCTGTGAAAAACAGTGCCATTAGCTATGGATTTCTCTTTCAGTTACTCATGTTTTACTTAAGCTAAGTAATCTTCATATAAATAAATAAAATATTTATAATAATCTAAGTCCGATCGACCTACAGTAGCATGTCATGTTCCCTGGATCGGTGGCTTGTGAAATCTGGTAGATTGGACTGTAAAATTTTATATAAAAATGCTATAATTGTCGAACCAGGTGTATACCATGTTCTCTGGATCGGTGGTATGTTCCTTTGGGGAGACAATAACTAAAATTTGCTATAATTATCGAACCAGGTGTATACCATGTTCTCTGGATCGATGGTATGTTCCTTTGGGGAGATAACAATAATAATAATAATAATAATAATAATAATAATAATAATAATAATAATAATAATAATAATTGGTCGAGCCAGGTGTATACTATGTTCTCGGGATCAGTGGTATGCTCCTTCGGTGAGACTGATATAATATCATCACTTGTGCTTTAAATTCAATAAGTAACTTGTTTTTTTAATTGATTTTGGGGTCCCAGCTTATCTTAGGGATGAAGACACAGTCATCTCTTGATTAATAGGATTCACTTTCACTCAAGGCCATTGACTTGGAACATTTACAATGTGTTATAAATTATTGCTTATCACAATCTAGCTTCAGTAGAGTATAGTTGCCTAGTTCCAGTATTGTCGGAATTACTATCTTTCCAAAAGTGCATCTTTACTAGGCAGTGTGGGTAGTGTCACCATCATTTTCCTTTACTTGAGGACAAGCAAAGATCTGGGTGTGGGGGAAATTGATAGCACATTTATGCTTATAGTATTTTAAGCCTTTTTGCATCTCAAGTTAAACATTTGACCACAATAATCACTTATAAAATATTCATTCCTACAGAAATGTTCCTATTATGATATTTCTTACAACACTTCTTCATATTATGCAGAATTGGTGCGTTTAGGTACCCAATCTTCATCGAAAGTGCTTCCAACACTAAAGCAGGGATCAACTTGGAGAAGAGTTCAATTCTAAAGGGGGCCAAACCGAAAAGAACCATAGGAAGCATCCGGTGGCACGCGTGAGAGGAGCCGGGGGCTGGTGCGACCGGCCAGACGGCTGTCTGTTGCCACGCGTGGCTGGTTCTTCTCGCTAATGACCCACCACACCAGATAGAGGCCAGAGAGAGAGAGGGCATCGACAAGATCCACCGTAACAAAGAAAACCAGGGGAGGAGGAATTTTTTCTCTCGCTTCTCACCACCACGGTGCTCACCTACCACCAGATCGAAGGAGGAAGAAAGGGGATCGAGGAGAAGAACTTGATTGAGGGAAGGGTGTCGGTAGGCTGGCAGCACCGCTCGATCCACCAATCGCCTCCATCAACGCCGCCACCAGCGCCGCCCGATTCACCACCGTGCTTCCATCATCTCCATCATCCAGTCATCATCGTCACCACCAGCGCCGCATCTCCTACGCCTTGCCACTGCCACTCCTTCTCCCCTCCTCCTCACTGCTGAGAGGGAGAGGATCGACTAAAGGCCAGGGGCATCGGGCCTTCTGGTGCTTCACATCGGACTCCTGGTGGTGCTCTGCTCCGGTTCTTCCCAAGGAATCTTTTCTGCTAATCTTCCTCAACGACCACGCGGAAGCCTCTCCTGCTACAGATCGTCTCCAATGTGGTCCTGCTTTTATTCTTCTTCGCCTGCAACACATTCAGCTTTGAATTGAAGATCATCAAGACTCATAGGCTCTGAATCTCTATCTTCTCTTGTTCCTGTTCTCTAAATATATGCACTGTTGAGTCTGAAATTTACCTTGTTACTTGTGTACCTTTGCTGAATCCTCATGTATCCTTGCTGAATTGTTGTGACCCTTTGCTGGATATTCAGTTAGTAGTTATTTTCCTGCGAGCTGTTATCACTTTAATTGGTTGCTTGAGTTGTGTGTGATGTCTGAACCATCTTCCATCTGCTAGTGTTACTTGTCTGTTTGATTACAAGAAAACCACTAAAAAGAGACAATCCTATTTCTGAATCCTTTACCTTTGCTGCTTATTATTTGGTTTTACCTTGTGCCAGTGGCTGCTTGTTATCACTACGGTTTGATCCATTTGCTCCGTTGTTCTGAATGTTTCGAATGCGTGCTTCGAAGTTCTAGATCCCTGTGGAGAACACGACATCCGTAATTTGGGCGCAAAAACCCTGCTATATTACACTTGATCAGACGCCCACGTCCAATCAGTCGCCACGCGCCAACCGTGGCCGCAGGCTGATGGGGCCCGTGGAGCTCCGCGCTTGCCTTTTGGCTTCGCCTCGAAGCCAATCCCGAGCATGCCTTGGGCCCAGGGGCTACTGTCGGTGTTCTGGGAACGGGGGTCCCCAGACTTGCCTGCCTGCGGCTCGCAGCGTGGCTCCACCAGCGGCCCTGTACGGCCCATTGATACGTCTCCAACGTATCTATAATTTATGAAGTATTCATGCTATTATATTATTTGTTTTGGATGTTTATGGGCTTTATTATACACTTTTATATTATTTTTGGGACTAACCTATTAACCAGAGGCCCAGCCCAAACTGCTGTTTTCTTGCCTATTTCAGTGTTTCGAAGAAAAGGAATATCAAACGGAATGAAACCTTCAGGAGAGTTATTTTTGGAATGGAAGCAATCTAGGAGGCTTGGAGTAGACGTCAGGGAAGCTTCGAGGAAGCCACGAGGTAGGGAGGCGCGCCCTACCCCCCTGGGCGCGCCCCCCACCCTCATGGGCCCCTCGTGGCTGCCCTGACCGACTTCTTTCGCCTATATATGTCCATATACCCTAAAACATGAGAGAGCAGAATAGATCGAGAGTTCCGCCGCCTCAAGCCTCTGTAGCCACCAAAAACCAATCGGGACCCTATTCTGGCACCCTGCCGGAGGGGGGTCCCTCTCCGGTAGCCATCTTCATCATCCTGGCGCTCTCCATGACGAGGAGGGAGTAGTTGACCCTCAGGGCTGAGGGTATGTACCAGTACCTATGTGTTTGATCTTTCTCTCTCTCGTGTTCTTGAGATGGTATGATCTTGATGTATCGCGAGCTTTGCTATTATACTTGGATCTTATGATGTTTCTCCCCCTCTACTCTCTTGTAATGGATTGAGTTTTCCCTTTGAAGTTATCTTATCGGATTGAGTCTTTAAGGATTTGAGAACACTTGATGTATGTCTTGCATCTTCTTATCTGTGGTGACAATGGGATATCATGTGATCCACTTGATGTACGTTTTGGTGATCAACCTGCGAGTTCCGTAACCTCGTGAACTTATGCACAGGGCTTGGCACACGTTTTCATCTTGACTCACCGGTAGAAACTTTGGGCACTCTTTGAACTTCTTTGTGTTGGTTGAATAGATGAATCTGAGATTGTGTGATGCATATCGTATATTAATACCCACGGATACTTGAGGTGACATTGGAGTATCTAGGTGACATTAGGGTTTTGGTTGATTTGTGTCTTAAGGTGTTATTCTAGTACAAACTCTTGAATAGATTGATCAGAAAGAATAACTTTGAGGTGGTTTCGTTTGTTCTCTGCTATTAGTGACTTTGGAGTGACTCTTTGTTGCATGTTGAGGGATAGTTATATGATCCAATTATGTTATTATTGTCGAGAGGACTTGCACTAGTGAAAGTATGAACCCTAGGCCTTGTTTCCCAGCATTGCAATACCGTTTGTGCTCACTTCTACCACTTGCTACCTTGCTGTTTTTATATTTTCATATTACAAAAACCTTTATCTACTATCCATATTGCACTTGTATTACCATCTCTTCGTCGAACTAGTGCACCTATACAATTTACCATTGTATTGGGTGTGTTGGGGACACAAGAGACTCTTTGTTATTTGGTTGCAGGGTTGCTTGAGAGAGACCATCTTCATCCTACGCCTCCCAAGGATTGATAAATCTTAGGTCATCCACTTGAGGGAAATTTGCTATTATCCTATAAACCTCTTCACTTGTAGGCCCAACAACGTCTACAAGAAGAAGGTTGTGTAGTAGACATCACCCATCTTCAACAGCAAACATTCAAGACCCTTGCGAGGGGCCAAGCCTCGCGAGAGTGGACGACGCAAGACCTCCTCAGGGGCGGTCTCACCAGGCTGGCTCGCGAGGGGCGTAGAGATCAAGGCAAGGGTATGACGCCCGGATATTTAAGCTACAGTGAACCTCTGCTAATGATGCCATGTCACCTCGAATTATTGTTGCTAATCTCGCGTTACTTCAAAAAATCGATTCAAATTCAAATTGAAAATATGGCAAACAACAAAAGTTTTCAAACATTAAAACTAAAATGTTCGGAGTGAGTCAAATAGTGCATAGTTAATTATGGTGGAGAAACCACACCTTTACAAAATATTTAAATACTATTATATGAAATAAAACAGTAGCAAAACAATTAATTAAATGTCATTTTGTAATTAATAAAATGTTAAGATATTTTATTTAGTTGCCCAAAATTAGTGGGGCAGTAGCATAACTTTAATACTAAATTAGGACTATTGGTTTTCTATTTTATAAGACTAGTAAATATAAAAGAAAATAAAACAGTAAAAAGAAAATAAAAAAAAGGTAAAATGACAAAACAAATGAAGCAAAAAAAGGCAAACCCTCCCTGGCCAACTGGCCGAACGGCCCAACTGGCCGTCGAACCAACCGGCCCAGGCTGCCCCCCTCACTCCCTTATCGCCCCGCACCCCCCGAACTCTATCCCTATCCGCCCCACTTCCCACTCCCCCCTTTTCGCGCCCCCACCCCGATCCAGTTCGGCATCGGAGGCGCCCGACACTGCACCCCGCCGCTAGGCTCCGTCACCGGTCGGCGCCCCGCCGCGCCTCCGTCCTTGCCCGCGATGCCACTACGCCGGAGCCCCCTCGTCGTGATACCCTCCCGTCTCTGTGCCAACCCCGGTGAACGCCGCCCCGTCATCATCGCCGGATCGCCTCCTCGTCCTCCTTCCCATCGGACGCCATTGCCCTCGTCCTCCCCTGTGTCGCACGTCCCCATCGTCCTCCCCAAGCCCCGCTGCCAAAACCCTACGGCCCCCGTGAGCTCCCCCTCTCCTCCTCTCTCCCTCGCACGCCCGCGGCCTCCTCACCGCGGCTCCGCTGGCCACCGCTGCGTCCGACGCTCGCCCGCCCACTCTGTTGCTCGCTATAGCCAACCCCACTGCCGCCGCGCCCAGCGCCTCCTACTACTCCTCCCCATTTACACCGCGCCCGTCGTTGCCCGCCTTGTAGCAGGCACGCCCGCAGCCACCGCACTTACCCTGCGCCTCGCGCCGTCTTCTTCCCTCCCGGTTGCTTGCCTCGTCGCCACATGCTGCGCGCCCCTCGGCTCCGCTACCCCATGTCGCGCCCCAACTGCCCGTACCCCTCGACAGCAACCTGCACCACAGGCCGCGTCGGCCTGCCTTGCCTGCTGTTGTTGCTCCCGCCACGCACGCGTCGTCGCCGCTCGTCACGTCCGAACCGCACCTGACCTCGCTCGCCTCTGCTCCACCACTTCCCGGCCCTCCTCGTCGGGCCTCTCTCCTTCGCGCTGCCTCCCTTGCTGTTGCTGCTGCTCCGGCAGCCGCGGCCACCCCCACCAGCGCCTTGCCAGCCTCGTCGGTGCCGTGCCGCTGGCCGTGGCTGAGGCAAGCTCCCGGGTGTTCCCCGCCCCCTGGTGGCCTCGGGCACGAGCGCGTGCATCCAGCGCCCGCCCCGTTAACTACCACCCGAACCCACTATGGCCCCTGTGCCTATGGCACGTGGGGCCCGCCCCTAGAATGTTTTTGAAAAAAAATGTTTTAGAAAATTCATTAAATAAAATAAATAAAAAATAATTAAAATAATTAATTAATTAATCAACTTAATTAATCCTGATTAGATTAGTCTAATTAATTAATTAACCTAGCTAACCTATTATTTAAACTAATTAAATTGGTTAATTAGTTAACAAAGTATGACAGTGGGACCCACACGTCAGTTTGACCAGTCAACGCCTGTGTTGACTGCTGACGTCATGCTAACATCATGATGACGTCAGCAAACACTATTATGGATAATGTTGATTTAAGATAATTAAATAAATCCTAAGAATGATTTAAATCTTTTAAAATTAATATAAAATAAACCGTAGCTCGGATGGAAAAACATTGTACATGAAAGTTGCTCAGAACGACGAGACGAATCCGAATACGCAGCCCGTTCATCCGCCACACGTCCCTAGCATAGCAAGCACGAAACTTTCCCCCTCCGATTCATCTGTCCGAAAATGCAAATCACCGAAAATGCATACCGGATGTTTCCCCCCTTCGCCGGTAGCACCTAGTACTGCGTTAGGTCACCTCTAGCACCGTGTATTGTCATGTTATGCTTGTGATGCTCTGATTGCTCTGTTATTTATTGTGTTCCCCCTCCGTTACTTATTTCCGGTAGACCTTGAGACCGCTGCCGGTACCCCTATGATCGATAACATCGACGACGAACCCTTCTTGCCAGAGCAACCAGGCAAGCCTCCCCCCTTGATCACCAGATATCACCTATTCTTCTCTCTAGTGCTTGCATTAGAGTAGTGTAGCATGTTACCGCTTTCGGTTAATCCTATTCGGTTGCATAGCCTGTCATTGTTGCTACAGTTGTTGATACCTTACCTGCAATCCTAAATTCTTAGTATAGGTTGCTAGTACTTCATCAGTGGCCCTACATTCTTGTCCGTCTGCCATGCTATACTATCAGGTCGTGATCACTCGGGAGGTGATCACGGATATATACATACATACATACTTACATACTATATAGGTGGTGACTAAAGTTGGGTCGGCTCGTAGAGTACCCGCAAGAGATTTCCGATGTGGGGGCTGAAGGGGTAGATGGCTCCATCCAGGTAGTGGTGGGCCTGAGTTCCCGATGGCCCCCAACTGTTACTTTGTGGCGGAGCAACAAGGCAGGTTGAGACCACCTAGGAGAGAGGTGGGCCTGGCCCTGGTCGGCGTCCGCGGTTACTTCAAAATAACACGCTTAACGAGATCTTGGTATTTGATCTGAGTCTGGCCATTGGCCTATATGCACTAACCAACTACGCGGGAACAGTTATGGGCACTCGACGTCGTGGTATTAGCCGAAGCCTTCGTGACGTCAGCGACTAAGTGGCGCGCGCCGGGTTGGACCGCGTAACGCAACTTCCTTTGTAATGGAGGTTGCTAGGTCTGCTCACCGGCCGCGTACGCAACATGCAAGTGTGCAATGGGGGATGGGCCCAGACCCCTGCGCGCATAGGATGTAGACTGACATGCTAACCTCTCTGTTTTGCCTAGGTGGGGCTGTGACGTGTTGATCTTTCGAGGCCGGGCATGACCCAGAAAAGGGTGTCCGGCCAAAGGGGATCGAGCGTGTTGGGAAATGTGGTGCACCCCTGCAGGGAAGTTCATCTATTTGAATAGCCGTGGCCCTCGGTAAAAGGACGACCCGGAGTTGTACCTTGACCTTATGACAACTAGAACCGGATACTTAATAAAACACACCCTTCCAAGTGCTAGATACAACCCGGTGATCGCTCTCTAACAGGGTGACGAGGAGAGGATCGTCGGGTAGGATTATGCTATGCGATGATACTTGGTGAACTTACCATCTATTCTCTTCTACATGTTGCAAGATGGAGGTTGCCAGAAGCGTAGTCTTCGACAGGACAAGCTATCCCCCTCTTATTCTGGCATTATGTAGCTCAGTCCACAGATACTACCATTTTCATTGATACCAATGCATATGTAGTGTAGATCCTTACTTGCGAGTACTTTGGATGAGTACTCACGGTTGCTTTTATCCCTCTTTTCCCCCTTTCCATTCTTCTCGGTTGTCGCAACCAGATGCTGGAGCCAGGAGCCAGACGCCACCATCAACGACGACTCCTACTACACTGGATGTGCCTCCTACTACGTGCAGGTCGCTGACGACGACCAGGAGTTGTTTAGGAGGATCCCAGGCAGGAGGCCTGCGCCTCTTTCGATCTGTATCCCAGTTTGTGCTAGTCTTCTTAAGGCAATCTTGTTTGAATTATGTATGTACTCAGATATTATTGCTTCCGCTGACTCTTGTTTATTCGAGCTTATGTATTCGAGCCCTCGAGGCCCATGGCTTGTAATATAAAGCTTGTATTATTTTCATTCATGTCTAGAGTTGTGTTGTTATATCTTCCCGTGAGTCCTTGATCTTGATCGTACACATTTGCGTGTATGATTAGTGTATGGTCAAATCGAGGGCGTCACAAGTTGGTATCAGAGCCGACTGCATGTAGGTATCCCCTTCCAAACTCCTTGGCCAAATTGAGTCTAGTCATTGCAAAACTTTTAACTAACATGGCTGTGCGGCTTACGGGCCCACGTCGCCATTGGGTGGTATTAGGATCTTTTATTCCTCATCTATACTCTAGGACTCTGATCTCTCTTCTATTCGGGTTAAAAGATTTTGCTAACTCTAACTCTAGGTTCTTGTAATTACTTCCTTCCGGAGAGCCCCTTGTTACAGATGATCGCCTACTACACCAGAGGATTCAGAAGATACTCTCCGAAGTTATCCCGAGAACTTGATCTCATTGTGTTTGCAATTCCCTTCCACCGTCAACCCCTATAGATAACTACATGCACTTGCCATTCTTACCTTAGTCCCCAGTTGCTCTTGTTATTACGAGATACCTCAAAATACTCGTTGTTGTTCCGAAAATCCTTGTGCCTACTGCCTGGCAGTTCCTTGTCACCTGAATACACGTACAAATTAATCCTCACACACACCAAGTATTTGTTTCTCCCCAGTTGTTCATGTGTTTCACCAAAGTCTTCGAGATACTAATTGATCTTTCAAAAATCCTCAACCGCCAGTTGTTCTTGGAATTCTTGCTTGCTTGCATTATGGTTAATCCCATAAGTATACAAATACTAGTGGCATCCTTGGTCACTATCATTTTTGAGTCCATTGATTCAATAAGTTGCAAATGTTCACAATCATCAGTCGAATCCTAGGATTATCCTTCCGGCTCAGACGTCATTTTAAACATGAGCTGGATCTCGACCAACCAAATTGCCATCGATTGTACCCCTAAGGCTATTCAACTTATCCATCCCTAATCAAAGCATTGCTTCTGATCCATTGTCTTGGAATTCATAATTCCTTTGCATTTGAGCTTTGAGTTAGTCAGTTGTTTCTATAATCTTACCTCCTTGCATTCTTTCTTCCTCTGGTTGAGTACCGATGCTCACATCAAATCCCTTGTGGACCACTAGACCCTTTGTCGGATTTTATCCGACAACGTCCTTCATATTCAATAAGCTCATGAGCCTTTCCTATGATATATAATGCCTTTGGTAAATTGTATCCTTTGCTTTCTCAAGCATGCTCTACTATCGAGATTGTATTATTTATTCTTGAAATTTGTGGTATATTGCTCCTAAGATGCCCTGATGGATTGAACCTATGCCTTCCCCCAAACCGTATGAACCCGAAAGTTTTTCACGAGTCATACTCTTCCGTTGCTTCGCCAAATAAAATTTCAACACTAAATATTTTTTCGAAAATGAGGAGTGAATGAAAGGTTATGCATTGCAGAAGTGGGAGTCGGCCTTGAACCTTTGTGTTCATGCCCACGGACATGATGTGGAACTTATCATGGAAGCTTCTTGCTAAATATTTAATCTTTTAAATAACTCTTCCGGTGTCGTTATTTTGGATCCCTGATAGCAATGGTTCTGACCATGCTAACTTTATTTAATATATTTCTGAAAGGATACCATCCGAGTGCCTCGTCAATTTTGACAAGGTTAAAGTATCTAATATCGCAAGTCAACGATCTAGTACGGTTACTATCCTGGTCAACCTTTGAGTTTTACCTCTGTTATCTCGAAAATACCACGGAACTACATAACTTATGAGTTTTTCATCAACTATTATTCTCGCGATTCCAATCCCCCTAGGATTCGGAGTTAATAATCACTCGAGAACACCGATAAGTGAATCGATCCGCACTCCGATTCAATAACTCTAAGTATTTTTTGTTGCTTATGAGTTGATAATCATTTAAGTCATTCCTAGCCTGATCGGCTATATCATTAGCGTGCTAAATTTTTAGCTATGCTACCTGGTCCTTCTTCCCGGAGCACAATTTTTGCCGATGAGCTAAGCTTACGTCGCTCTTCCTCGTCATATCGTTTCACCTCGAACAGCAAGCTTGATTCCGAGTTGGAGACGTATCTGTGGTTCCAATAATCTTTCGCTACAACACTCCTTTTGCTTGATGCAGGCGTTGTTCGGTTGCTTCTTCGTGGATCCTCTCAACAAAATTTGTCGTGATCATCATCAACATTTTGACACCTTCCAGAATATCAATCAAATTCATGATGACAAGTACCATCCTTGTCCCTCGATGATTTGTGTTATGATCGACAACATTATTGCCTTCCTCCAACACAAACTTGTTCATGTTATGGAGCTCATTGCTATCTAGCTTATGTTATTCTCTACCTTGGAGTATTACCGTCTTTTATGTCAAGAATGTAGTGAGAATTTCATCACCTAATAAAAATTCTTGATACAAGTAATACTTCCCACCATTTCCCATCAATTCTTGGTCCCCATGTTGTTTGTAACCGGGATACCAACAATTGAATTATGATGTGTGGATTCAAAACTTCTAGCAACCCTATTGCTTTGAAGTTAATGGCCGACCGTTCATCCTTATACTATTGGTTATTGAATTACCATTCTAACACTGATCATGCTATCTAAGCCCATACTTCAGGCGCTCCTCTCAACCAATGTTTAATTGTGTATGTTTTTCCTCAAGCATACATCATTATAACATTTGATATGACAATTGTTATCTCCTTGTTCACATAATGGTGGAAATCCATCTTTTGGAAATCTCGATGGATTATCGCTGAGTTCATCAGCCACCTCCTCATTCTCTCCTTGGTTTAATGTTGAACTTTTGTTTCAGAACTCGCTTCCGTAATACATTTCCCGAGAATCTTACAATGTCATCTCGTCAATTGTGTTGCACCTTTTCTTCTCAGGCATCCTGAGTCTGAGGTATCCTGACACCAACCAGATCTGAACCTCGGTCAGATATGATGGTTGGAACATATATCCAAGAGTTATATCATTGGTCTTTATATGACCCGATAAGATGATATCATGCACACCTGGCCGGAGGACCTATTGTTGTAGTTCTTCCTTTTTGGCAAGGTTAGCCATTCTTCCAAGAGAAAATTGTATGACTTGCTTTATAAGTTGTTCCTGATGAATCCTTTGTGTATCCAAAGCCCGACCTTTGCTTGAAGACCATGTCAATGCTATCTCGAAGCATGTATGTGGTACTCCTATCATCAGTAAGAACCTTTGAAGCACAATGCTAAATTTTCTTTATCAATTATCCAAACACCGTTGTATGGGTAATGTCATGAAATTTCTCTCTCCTACCTAATGAGTTTTCTACATTATATCTTGTCATCGATATCAGGCTCTGCTTGTCCTTAGGAAGGATATACCCTTGAAATATGTGTTTAAACACATTTTCCTTTCCATTGTTCTGTTAAATCTGATAATCATATTTTCCTTCCCATTGGTTGGTTTAATGTTTCTTGTGACCTATATGACCTAAGAAGTAGTTTTCTCCTGCTTATGTAATCACCTCGGTGTACAATTATGCCATTAAGACCCTGTTACTATTGTTGTTAACATTCCATTAACCACCGATGGACGAGAACTTTGCCTATTGGTCCGGCTCATTCAACGAGCAGGAAGATGGTTCTCTTCGTCCCTCGCCCTTGGTACCAACGTTGTTGCTGACATAACTAACAGGTTATCCACTGACATGTCTTGTTTACATGGTCATACAAGACGTCACCACCCTTCCTACCATTAACTCACATGGTGGGCCCATAACCCATAGCTCCCAGGATCGAAACCTGACTCTTCGGTACACCCCCTGTTTCCAAAGTTATTCCATGCGTGGGGCCTCGTACGCAATTCACGAGCGACCTTTCTAGAGATGATCTATTCTGGTATCAGACACAATACTTATTCCCATCGCTTTGAACCCTTTCACACTCTGTTACAGACAATGAATGATTGTCTATCCGCTTGAAAATTCTTATTGCACCTTCTTACCTTGCTCTCGATGACTTTCTGGAATTCCAACTCGAGAGATGCCTCTATACCTCGTCCACTGCGATAGTCCCAGGTACCTAACGTGTGTTCAGCTCCGTCCTTCCTGAGCCCCCCCCCTTATCTTTTCCAGAAGTACGATGGAGATCCCAAAGAAAGGATGTCGGCTTCATCATGATGAACGAAAGCGGAGAAATGAAGACACCAATGAAAGGGATCAACTTCTTCGACAAGATCCGTTAGAATATCGTAACCGGACCTTTCCCCCTTACTCTACCTCTTAAATCTCGGGACAAGATTCCTTGTAGTGGAGGAGAATTGTGACGCCCGGATATTTAAGCTACAGTGAACCTCTACTAATGATGCCACGTCACCTAGAATTACTGTTGCTAATCTCGCGTTAGTTCACAAAACCGATTCAAATTCAAATTGAAAATATGGCAAACAATAAAAGTTTTCAAACATTAAAACTAAAATGTTCGGAGTGAGTCAAATAGTGCATAGTTAATTATGGTGGAGAAACCACACCTTTACAAAATATTTAAATACTATTATGTGAAATAGAACAGTAGCAAAACAATTAATTAAATGTCCTTTTGTAATTAATAAAATGTTAAGATATTTTATTTAGTTGCCCAAAATTAATGGGGTAGTAGCATAACTTTAATACTAAATTAGGACTATTGCTTTTATATTTTATAAGACTAGTAAATAGAAAATAAAATAAAACAGTAAAAATAAAATAAATAAAAGGTAAAAGGACAAAACAAATGAAGCAAAAAAGGCCAACCCTCCCTGGCCAACTGGGCCGAACAGCCCAGCTGGCCGCCAAACCAACCGGCCCAGCCCCCCCCCTCACTACCTTATCGCCCTGCACCCCCCGAACTCTAACCATATCCGCCCCACTTCCCACTCCCCCCTTTTTGCGCCCCCACCCCGATCCAGATCGGGATCGGAGGCGCCCGACACCGCACCCCGCCGCTAGTCTCCGTCACCGGTTGCCGCCCCGCCGCGCCTCCGTCCTTCCCCGCGATGCCACTACGCCGGAGCCCCCTCGCCGCGATGCCCTACCGCCTCTGTGCCAACCCCGGTGAACGCCGCCCCGTCATCGTCACTGGATAGCCTCCTCGTCCTCCTTCCCACCGGACGCCATCGTCCTCGTCCTCCTCTGCGTCGCGCGTCCCCGTCGTCCTCCCCATGCCCCGCTGCCAAAACCCTATGGCCCCCGTGAGCTTCCCCTCTCATCCTCTCTCCCTCGCGCGCCCGCGGCCTCCTCACCGCGGCTCCGCTGGCCACCACTGCGTCCGGCGCTCGCCCGCCCACTCTGTTGTTCGCTATAGCCGACCCCACTGCCGCCGCGCCCCGCGCCTCCTACTACTCCTCCCCCTGTACACCACGCTCGCCGTTGCCCGCCTTGCCGCAGGCACGTCCGCAGCCACCGCACTTGCCCTGCGCCTCGCGTCGTCTTCTTCCCTCCCGGTTGCTTGCCTCGTCGCCACACGCTGCGCGCCCCTCAGCTCCGCTGCCTGATACGTCTCCAACATATCTATAATTTTTGATTGCTCCATGCTATATTATCTACTATTTTGGACTATATTGGGATTTATTTTCCACTTCTATATTATTTTTGGGACTAACCTATCAACCGGAGGCCCAACCCAGAATTATTGTTTTTGCCTATTTCAGTGTTTCGAAGAAACGGAATATCAAACGGAGTCCAAACGGAATGAAACCTTCGGGAACGTGATTTTCTCACCGAACATGATCTAGGAGACTTGGACCCTACGCCAAGGCATCAAAGAGGCGGTCACGAGGGTGGGGGGGTGCCCCCCCTAGGGCACGCCCCCCTGCCTCGTGGCCCCTCGATGCTCCACCGACGTACTCCTTCCTCCTATATATATACCTACGTACCCCCAAACGATCAGAACAGGAGCCAAAAACTTAATTCCACCGCCGCAACTTTCTGTATCCACGACATCCCATCTTGGGGCCTATTCCGGAGCTCCGCCGGAGAGGGCCGTCATCACGGAGGGCTTCTACATCATCATAGCCTCTCCGATGAAGTGTGAGTAGTTTACCTCAAACCTTCGGGTCCATAGTTAGTAGCTAGATGGCTTCTTCTCTCTTTTTGGATCTCAATACAAAGTTCTCCCCCTCTCTTGTGGAGATCTATTCGATGTAATCTTCTTTTTGCGGTGTGTTTGTTGAGACCGATGAATTGTGGGTTTATGATCAAGTCTATCTATGAATAATATTTGAATCTTCTCTGAATTCTTAGATGTATGATTGGTTATCTTTGCAAGTCTCTTCGAATTATCTGTTTGGTTTGGCCAACTAGATTGGTAGTTCTTGCCATGGGAGAAGTGCTTAGCTTTGGGTTCGATCTTGCGGTGTCCTTTCCCAGTGACAGAAGGGGCAGCAAGGCACGTATTGCATCGTTGCCATCTAGGATAACAAGATGGGGTTTATTTCATATTGCATGAATTTATCTCTCTACATCATGTCATCTTGCTTAAGGCGTTACTCTGTTTTTAACTTAATACTCTAGGTGCATGCTGGATAGCGGTCGATGAGTGGAGTAATAGTAGTAGATGCAGAATCGTTTCGGTCTACTTGTCACGGACACGATGCCTATATACATGATCATGCCTAGATATTCTCATAACTATGCTCAATTCTGTCAATTGCTCAATAATAATTTGTTCACCCACCGTAGAATACTTATGCTCTTGAGAGAAGCCACTAGTGAAACCTATGGCCCCCGGGTCCATTCTCATCATATTAATCGCCATCACTATAATCTTGTTTTGCTTTTTTACTTTGCCTTTACTTTTCACTTTGCATCTCTATACCAAAAACACCAAAAATATTATATCTATCAGATCTCACTCTTGTAAGTGACCGTGAAGGGATTGACAACCCCTAATCACGTTGGTTGCGAGTAGCTATCGTTTTGTGCAGGTACGAGGGACTTGAGTGTAGCCTCCTACAGGATTGATACCTTGGTTCTCAAAACCTGAGGGAAATACTTACGCTACTCTGCTGCATCATCCCTTCCTCTTCGGGGAAAACCAACGCAAGCTCAAGAGGTAGCACTACCCCATGCCGAGCCCCAACTGCCCGTACCCCTCGATGGCAACCTGCACCACAGGCCGCGTCGGCCTGCCTGGCCTGCTGCTGTTGCTCCCGCCGCGCACGCGTTGTCGCCGTTCGTCGCGTCCGAACCGCACCTTAACTCGCTCGCCTCTGCTCTGCCACTTCCCGCTCCTCCTCGTCGGGCCTCTCTCCTTCGCGCCGCCTCCCTTGCTGTTGTTGCTGCTCCAGCAGCCACGGCCACCCCCACCGGCACCTTGCCAGCCTCGCCGGCGCCGCGCCGCTAGCCATGGCCGAGGCTAGCTCCCGGGTGTTCCCCGGCCCCTGGTGGCCTCGGGCACGAGTGCCTCCATCCAGCACCCGCTCCGTTAACCGCCGCCCGAACCCACTATGGCCCCTGTGCCTATGGCACGAGGGGCCCGCCCCTACAATGTTTTTGAAAAAAAATGTTTTAAAAAATTAATTTAATTAATTATTTAATTAATCAACTTAATTAATCCTGATTAGATTAGCCTAATTAATTAATTAACCTGGCTAATCTGTTATTTAAACTAAATTGGTTAATTAGTTAACAGAGTATGACAATGGGACCCACACATCAGTTTGACCAGTCAACGCCTGTGTTGACTGCTGATGTCATGCTGACATCATGATGATGTCAGCAAACACTATTATGGATAATGTTGATTTAAAATAATTAAATAAATCCTAAAAATGATTTAAATCTTTTAAAATTAATATAAAATAAACCGTAGCTCGGATGGCAAAACATTGTACATGAAAGTTGCTCAGAATGACGAGACAAATCCGAATACGCAGCCTGTTCGTCTGCCACACGTCCCTAGAATAGCGAGCACGCAACTTTCCCCCTCCGATTCATCTGTTCGAAAACGCGAAACACCAGGGATACTTTCCCGAATGTTTCCCCCCTTCGCCGGTAGCACCTAGTACTGCGTTACGTCACCTCTAGCACCGTGTATTGTCATGTTATGCTTTGTGATGCTCTGATTGCTCTGTTATTTATAGTGTTCCCCCTCCGTTACTTCTTTCCAGTAGACCCTGAGACCGCTGTCGGTACCCCTGTGATCGACTACATCAACGACGAACCCTTCTTGCCAGAGCAACCGGGCAAGCCCCCCCACCCCTTGATCACCAGATATCGCCTATTATTCTCTCTACTGCTTGCATTAGAGTAGTGTAGCATGTTACCGCTTTCGGTTAATCCTATTCTGTTGCATAGCCTATCATTGTTGCTACAGTTGTTAATACCTTACGTGCAATCCTAAATGCTTAGTATAGGTTGCTAGTACTTCATCAGTGGCCCTACATTCTTGTCCGTCTACCATGCTATACTACCAGGCCGTGATCACTCTGGAGGTGATCATGGATATATACATACATACTTACATACTATACAGGTGGTGACTAAAGTCGGGTCGGCTCGTAGAGTACCCGCAAGAGATTTCCGATGTGGGGGCTGAAGGGGCAGATGGCTCCATCTAGGTAGTGGTGGGCCTGAGTTCCCGACGGCCCCAAACTATTACTTTGTGGCGGAGCGACAGGGCAGGTAAAGACCACCTACGAGAGAGGTGGGCCTGGCCCTAGTCGGCATCCGCAGTTACTTCAAAATAACACGCTTAACGAGATCTTGGTATTTGATCTGAGTCTGGCCACTGGCCTATACGCACTAACCAACTACGCGGGAACAGTTATGGGCACTCGACGTCGTGGTATCAGCCGAAGCCTTCGTGACGTCAGTGACTGACTGGCGCGCGCCGGGTTGGACCACGTAACGCAACTTCCTTCGTAATGGAGGTTGCTAGGTCTACTCACCGACCGCGTACGCAACATGCAGGTGTGCAATGGGTGATGGGCCTAGACCCCTGCGTGCATAGGATGTAGACCGGCGTGTTGACCTCTCTGTTGTGCCTAGGTGGGGCTGCGACGTGTTGATCTTTCGAGGTCGGGCATGACCCAGGAAAGTGTGTCCGGCCAAAGGGGATCGAGCGTGTTGGGAAATGTGATGCACCCCTGCAGGGAAGTTAATCTATTTGAATAGCCATGTCCCTCGGTAAAAGGACGACCCGGAGTTGTACCTTGACCTTATGACAACTAGAACCGGTTACTTAATAAAACACACCCTTCCAAGTGCCAGATACAACCCGGTGATCGCTCTCTAACAGGGCGAGGAGGAGAGGATCGCCGGGTAGGTTTATGCTATGTGATGATACTTGGTGAACTTACCATCTACTCTCTTCTACATGCTGCAAGATGGAGGTTGCCAGAAGCGTAGTCTTCGATGGGACTAGCTATCCCCCCCTTATTCTGGCATTCTGCAGTTCAGTCCACGGATACTACCCTTTTCATTGATATCAATGCATATGTAGTGTAGATCCTTGCTTGCGAGTACTTTGGATGAGTACTCACGGTTGCTTTTCTCCCTCTTTTCCCCCTTTCCATTCTTCTCGATTGTCGCAACCAGATGTTGGAGCCCAGGAGCCAGACGCCACCGTCGACGACGACTCCTACTACACTGGAGGTGCCTACTACTACGTGCAGGCCGCTGACGATGACCAGGAGTAGTTTAGGAGGATCCCAGGCAGGAGGCCTGCGCCTCTTTCAATCTGTATCCCAGTTTGTGCTAGCCTTCTTAAGGCAATCTTGTTTAACTTATGTCTGTACTCACATATTATTGCTTCCGCTGACTCTTGTTTATTCGAGCTTATGTATTCGAGCCCTCGAGGCCCATGACTTGTAATATAAAGCTTGTATTATTTTCATTTGTGTCTAGAGTTGTGTTGTGATATCTTCCCGTGAGTCCTTGATCTTGACCGTACACATTTGCGTGTATGATTAGTGTATGGTCAAATCGAGGACGTCACAAAGGGGCACCTCACGAGGTTTAAGCCATGACGCCTGGAGCCAGGCGGGCGCCGGCGTGCAGCGTCCTCTTTTCCTCTTTGGTGCTAAAGGGGCAAGCGCATACAAGGAGTCCTGAGGCATCAGGCAAAGGTTTTCATATCGGTGCAACAAGACCAGGACCAGCAGGACGGAAGGACGGAGGTCACCGTGGAGCCCAAGACGGCGTCACCACCAGAGCCTTTGGCAGGCGAAGACTACTTTTGTCAGGATGGCTTGTACTAGTTGTCTCCCTTCGAATTTGGTCGTTGTGGGATCCCTTCCCGCTCAATATTTGGGAAGAGGACCAGGGCCTCTATAAATAGGACTAGCCACCACCATAGGAGGAAAGGCGGATTGGGACCTAGATCGAATACATATCACCCCAACCACTCAAGTTCACCAAGCACAAGAACACCTCTCCTCGCAAGGCTGTTCTTCCCTTGTAACTGTTCATCCTTAGACCAAGAGGCAATCCACCACACCACACTGGAGTAGGGTATTACACCACAATGGTGGCTCGAACCAATATAAATCTTGTGTCTCATGTTCTTTGGGTCCGTCGAGCTAGGCCGTGAGATCGTAGAGTGTGCAAGCTAGAGAGTGGGAGAGATCTTTGTGCGCACCCCCGTGTTTGAACCTCAAGGGTTTCGCCAGAACCCGAAATCCGACAGGGAGACATAGAGATTTGCAAGATACATACGGATCTGAATGTTGCAGACCTGTTGACTAAGCCTCTCTCACGGGCAAAACATGATCAGCACCAAGACTCCATGGGTGTTAGAATCATTACTATGTAATCTAGATTACTGACTCTAGTGCAAGTGGGAGACTAAAGGAAATATGCCCTAGAGGCAATAATAAAGTTGTTAATTATATTTCCTTATATCATGATAAATGTTTATTATTCATGCTAGAACTGTATTAACCGGAAACTTAGTACATGTGTGAATACATAGACAAACATAGTGTCCCTAGTATGCCTCTACTAGACTAGCTCGTTAATCAAAGATGGTTAAGTTTCCAGACCATAGACATGTGTTGTCATTTTATGAATGGGATCACATCATTAGAGAATGATGTGATGGACAAGACCCATCCGTTAGCTTAGCATAATGATCGTTTAGTTTTATTGCTATTGCTTTCTTCATGACTTATACATGTTCCTCTCACTATGAGATTATGCAACTCCCGGATACCGGAAGAATACCTTGTGTGCTATCAAACGTCACAAAGTAACTACGTGATTATAAAGATGCTCTACAGGTGTCTCCGATTGTGTTTGTTGAGTTGTCATAGATCGAGATTAGGATTTGTCACTCCATGTATCGGAGAGGTATCTCTGGACCCTCTCGGTAATGCACATCACTATGAGCCTTGCAAGTGATGTGACTAATGAGTTAGTTGCAGGATGATGCATTACGGAACGAGTAAAGAGACTTGCCGGTAATGAGATTGAACTAGGTATGATGATACCGACAATCGAATCTCGGGCAAGTAACATACCGATGACAAAGGGAATTACGTATGTTGTCATAAGGTTCGACCGATAAAGATCTTCGTAGAATATGTAGGAGCTAATATGGGAATCCAGGTTCCACTATTGATTATTCACCGGAGATGTGTCTCGGTCATGTCTACATAGTTCTCGAACCCGTAGGGTCCGCACACTTAACGTCCGTTGACGATATAGTACTATATGAGTTATGTATGTTGGTAACCGAATGTTGTTCGGAATCCCGGATGTGATCACGGATATGACAAGGAGCTCCGAAATGGTCGGGAGGTAAAGATTGATATATGGGATAATGGTGTTTGGTCTCCGGAAGGGTTTCGGAGTTCACTGGAAGGGGCTCCGGATGTTTCCCGAAATGTTTGGGTACAAAGACACTTTATTTGGGCCAAATGGGAAAGCCCACGAGGCTTTTGGAAAGTGAAAAAGGAAGTTTTGTGGAGACCAGAGGCTAGACGCCAGGAACCCTGGTGTCTAGGGTTAGACACCGGGAACCCTGGCGTCTAGCCCTGGAGTCCGGGTAGGACTCTTGCCTTTCGGGCAAATCCAACTTTGGGGAGGCTTTTACTCAAAGTTTCGACCCCAGGGCTCAACATATAAATAGAGGGGCAGGGCTAGCACCCAAGACACATCAAGAATCACCAAGCCATGGGCCGGAAACCCCGTCCCCTCTAGTTTATCCTCCGTCATAGTTTTCGTAGTGCTTACCGAAGCCCTGCGGAAATTGTTCTTCACCAACACTGTTACCACGTCGTCGTGCTGCCGGAACTCATCTACTACTTCACCCATCTTGCTGGATCAAGAAGGCGAGGACGTCATCGAGTTGAATGTGTGCTGAACACGGAGGTGCCATACGTTCAGTACTTGATCGGGACAGATCGTGAAGGCGTACGACTACATCAACTGCGTTGATAAACGCTTCTGCTTTGCGATCTTCAAGGGTATGAAGATGCTCTCCCCCTCTCGTTGCTATGCATCTCCTAGATAGATCTTGCGTGATCGTAGGAGTTTTTTTGAATTACTACGTTCCCCAACAACTAGTTCATTCTCAGCCCCTCAAGGCCAATCCACCACAAAGCAGGGTAGGGTTTTACACCGTAAGGTGGCCCAAACCTGGGTAAATTGTTGTGTCTTTTGTTCATCTAGTTCGTCGAGCCAGGCTATGGATTAGCGAGCAGGCGGACTGAGGAGGACGATTTCTTCACACGCACCCCAGAGTTCGCACCTCTCAAGGATCTGCGGAACCCTGAATCCGACATTTGGGCGCCTGGTAGGGGTGCGTCGGAGCCTCTCTTCCATCGGTCGACCCGCCACCGCTCCACCGCTTCCATGGCTGACGCCCGTCAAGCCCGTGCTGAGCGTCGGGCCGCCTTCGCCGCTCGCGTAGCCCAGACGGCGCCTGCTGGCGCGCCTCCCCGTCGTTCTCCATTGCCTGCCGCCACCGGCCCGGCGGGGCACGAGCAGAAAGCTTCGTCGCTGCACCCCTCCGTGCGGCGTGATGGACGCACGACCACCCTGTCACTCACTCCGGCTGGTTCGTCATCTCATGCTCGTCGCGCGCTGGCAGATGCGCAGGTTGTGCTGCTCATGGCGCGCGGGCTCCTGCGCTACCGCCCCGTCAACGACTTCTACGAAGGTTGGCTGGACCACATCGCAGAGCTAGTCAGTGCCGCTGGGGGCTCTCCCGCACCTTCTCTCTTGCTGCCTCGCCCGCCGCCTGCTGCGGGCGACGTAGCCCATGGAGCACCTCCTCCACCTCCCCGTCAAGACGTCGCCCTCGGGCCAGGGCGCATGGCCCCATGGCATGACCCGCCGTGCAGGGCGCCCACGCGTGAAGAAGAAAGATACCAAGAGGTCCAGCGACCGCAAGGGGATGCTCCTGCACTCCCAGCACCACCACGTCAAGACCGCGTGCCGCCGGCGGTGGTGGTGCGTGAGCGCCAAGATCAGGCTCCACCTCCACGACGGGTTCCCGTGACTACCGCGGGCTCTCGTGCCTTCACTCCGGAGCTTCGCAATGTCGTCTGGCCGAGGAAGTTCAAGCCTAACCTGCCTCCACGCTATGACGGCACCCCTGACCCTTTTGAGTTCCTGTAGCTCTACAAGCTGAGCATCGAGGCGGCCAACGACGATGAGAACGTCATGGCGAACTGGTTTCCCATGGCCCTCAAAGATGGCGCACACTCGTGGCTCCTGAACCTGCTCGTGGGATCGATCTCTTCCTGGGGCAAGATGCGCGAGCATTTCGTCGCCAACTTCCATGGCACCCGCGGCCGCCCGCCAGCTGCGGGTGACCTGCGGCGCATCAAGCAGCAGCCAGGGGAGACCCTACAGAAGTACATCCAGTGCTTCAACAGTGGTCACCTCAAGATCCCCAAGGTTTCGGACGAGGCCATCATCTCAGCGTTTTCTGATGGCGTCCGCGACGTCAAGATGAAGGAAGAGCTCCCCATACACGAGGACCTGTGCACGGCTCTGGAGATGTTCAACATGGCAACCAGGTGCTCGAGAGCTAAGGAGGGTCGCCTCTCCCTCCTAGAGCTCCCGGGGATAGGCCCAGAAGACAAGAAGGCCAAGGCCAAGGACGTGAAGCGCAAGGGACCGGTCGTGCTTGCAGCTGAGCCGGAGATGAAGTGCGGCTGCGACCACCCAGAGTCATCCAAGGGCAGCCGCCCGTTCTACGTCTTCCACAACATGCATAGCCACAACACAAATAACTGTCTGGAGCTCAGGGCCAGCCGTGATGGGCGCCTTGGTCGTCGCCCCGAGTGCAGCGACCGCGGCTACGGCCGCGGAGGAGGCCGAGGAGGACGACGCTGGGACGACCGCGGCCCCCTCCAGGAGTGGCGCGATCACCCTCGTGAGGAGCGCTGGCAAGCCCAGCCTCGCGAGGGCGCTTGGAGAGACCAGCCTCGTGAGGATCGTCCTCAGGGCAACGCTGGCCTCCCTCCGCTGCCACCACCACCAAGAAGGAATGACGACAACCACCAGGATGAGGGGGTTGGGGGCTTCCAGGAGCCTCGCATCATCGCATGCATCCTGGGCAAAGCCCAAACCCTAGCCCCTCGTCGCATCTTCAAGCAGTTTGCCCGCGGAGTGAATGCGGCCCTCCCTAGGCTCGAGCCCACACGACCGCTCAGGTGGTCCAAGTGCACCATCACCTTCAGCTTGACCGACCAGCACAAGTGCCCGGCAACTGCTGGTGCCCTCCCGATGCTCTGCTCGCCCGTCATCAGCAACATCCTCGTCACCAAGACTCTCATCGATGATGGTGCGGGCCTCAACGTTCTTTCCATCGAGACGTTCGACCACCTCCAAGTGCCCTATGACCAGCTGCAGCCCACCAAGCCTTTCTCAGGATTAACCGACGGCTCCACCACCCCGATAGGGCAGATCCGCCCCCTGTCATCTTCGACAAGCGTGACAACTACCGCACTAAGCTCATCGACTTTGACGTTGCCCACATCCGCCTTTCGTACAACGCCATCCTTGGGTATCTAACCCTGGCCAAGTTCATGGCGGTGACTCATCATGGTTACAGCGTCCTCAAGATTCCAGGAAACCGCGACATCATCATAATCGCCTGCGAGGAAAAGGACGCAGTGTGCTCTCTTGAGCGCTCCTACCAGGCTGCGGCAGTCGAGAACCCCGACGACGAAGGCACCGTCTACCCTCCTGAGGTTGTCCCCAAGAAGAAGAAGCAACTGCTCCACCAAGGGCCTCAGGAGAACGGTGTCAACAGCAGCGCCACCTCAGGACCTACGCCCATGGACGGGGCGCCTCCCTTTCTCGCATAGGAAGGTGCGCCCGGTGCCCCTCTCAGGATGGGCTTGGGGTCTCTCCTCTGGAGGTCCTTTGACCTAGCCAACATCATGAGGGAGGTGATCGGGCACCACGTGGAGGTGTGCTTCAGCGCGCGCTTCCGCCGGGAGAGCACGAGGCACGAAGCACCGGCCGCTCAGGAGTTCATCACCCAGGCGACCAAGGAGCTTCAAGTGGCGAGATCCATGCACGGCGACCGTCGCCCACCACCCGGCGTGGCTCCTAGTCCTGGCGAGGACAGCAAGCTGCGCGCCTGCGTCAACATCCCAGGACCGCATCTCAGGAGTGCTTCTGGCCATCGCGCGTTGGTCGGTGTGAGGGCCCCCTCACAGCTACGTTCGCATGCCTTTCGGCCTGCCGAACGCGGTTGTTACCCTCCAGTGCCACATGCGGAGCGTCCTGGCGGCTCAGGAGACCAAGCACAAGGCAGTCCTGACGGAGATGGCGACGGTCCTTCATGAGCCTGCCGGGCCTTTGGAGCCTCCTGAGGTTCAAGGCCAAGGTGGCCCGTGAGGAGCGACCTCTTCAACACGCGTCTTCGGTTACTCCAACATCTCTTCAGCAACGGTGCCAGGTGACGTTTTCCGATTTATTCAGTTGGGGGTGCCCCTCGGGCTGCTTTATCCCCAAGATGCATGGGTCTGTCCCCGTGACATGTATCTTTCTTGCATCTTCTAGTCATTCAGTTGGGAGCGCCCCTTGGGCTGCATCATCCCCAGGCCGCACGGGTCCGTCCCCGTGGCATATATCGTTTCCATCTATCAGAACTAGCTCTGCCCTATCCATGCCATGATTTATGTTATCACCCACTTGCCTGTCGTATGGCCCTTCGCGGTCTCCCGCGTTGCTGACCGGCCTCTTATCCATCCCGCGACAGAGGCTCACATGCTGGCATGGCACTTGTGCTCGGGTCCGTCCCTGCAACACTAACAAATCTGATAGATCGAGCTCTGACTCGCGGCCCACCCCGCGCACGTCACCTCACCAGGTCCTCAGTGCCTTCATCTTCTCACAGAAAGATCAGCGGCAGGACAGCAGGAGCGCTCATGAGTTATGCTCTCTTCTCGAACTAACCCGCAGGGATCCCTAGAGTTTGGCTGCAGGCGGCTCCGCCGGCTGCCCTCTTTCCACGCAATTCGCTTGCACATTAAAGAGGGGGCTCCTGAGCATTGTGTCTCAAGAGTTCCTACTGACTCTACAGCCCTGACCCCCTGGCCTTGACCACGGCATCGCGACCTGGCATACCAGCGGCGGCTAAACCTCGCTCGAGGGTCGGGACCCGAGGATGTAGAGCACTCAGAAGAGCAAGGAAAGGGGAGGCCGGCGTGAGCCCCACCATGCAGCATCACCTCTAAAGCACAATCAAGCGCCGCGCGAGGGAATCACCTTAGGCTCATTAAGATAAGTTGCCTATGCGTGTCAGCATAAACCCGTTGCCCAGGATTCTCGTCTCTCGCAATCTCGCTCCGGCAACACCCCTTTCCTTTTCGGCCCCTAGGAAGTTGCTTGCACGCCAAAGGGGACCTCTTGAGCATCGCGCCTCAGGAGCTCTCACCGTACCACGGGCCGCTCACCTCCTGGCCTTGACCACGGCATCACGACCTGGCATACCAGCGATGGTTGAAGCCCGCCTGGGGACTGGGACCTGTCGGCGTAGAGCGCAAAAGCTACCACGGGGACGAAAAGGGGGGACGATGTCATAGCAAGGATGCAGGGCCGCAAGCCCATACTAGGAATAATAAACTTCGGAGCAAAAGCATTACAATTTTTACATGCCCCCACGGGGCCTGTCTCTATCCCTCGCAAGGTAACAAAAGGAAACTTCGGGGAACCCTGGCTGTTGGGCATCACCGACGGCGCCGAGCGGACGCCGCTGTTGTGCTCCGGGCACGAGAGAGCTCAGTGGCACGTAGCTGTCGTCGCTTGACTCCAGAGTATCACTAGGCTCGGGAGAGTCGCTTGACTCCCAGGAGTCACCGCTGTTGTTGGAGGAGCTATTTGCGAGGCAGGGGGCGGGCTTGACGCCTGCAATCGCGCCACGCAGGCCGCTTGCTCGAGGGCAACACTCCAAGTGGTGGCCCTCCTCGTCGAAGACCATGAAGAACAATGTGGAGGCGCCGTCGTACTCAAAGTGGATGGCGATTGCCCCTCCGTGCGGCAGGCGCGGGCGATCTCGCCCCATCCTCGAGTCATGAATATTTTGCTTGGGGGGTCAACCTCGACTTTTGCTCCCGTGGCTATACTGCAGCACCCGGCATGCTGCAGCCACAATTCAAGTGGCCCCCTTGGCGGCATCTCCTCGGCGAAGAATCGCGGAAGTTGGATCCACGTGCGCAGAGGCATCACCGCCCACATCACGAACTTGTGCGAGGAGCCCTCAGCGTGGGTTCGCGGGCCACCAGCCCATGCAACCTCAGCTTAGCCGCCACGATCGTGGCTCGCGCGGCGTGGGGCGATGCCGCCTACTCTGAAGCCCTGCGCACGGGCGTATAGAGGGAGCGGGAAGCCAGGCGGTGGCCGCTCGTACCAAGCAGCCAGGCATTGCGAGGGCGGTTGAACCACTTCTTCGGCGGAAGCGGTTCAGGCTCCTCCCGTGGGGCCTTCCCCTTTCCTGCCGCCGAGAATCTCCTGATCGGCGCCATGGGAACTACAACGAGGTGGCAAGGCAGGGAGGAAGAAGAAGGAGCAGGCAGTGAGAAGATGGAAATGGGCAAAGGGGCTCCAGCCTCTCCCCATTTATAGCCATAAGGAGGCCAACCGCCGGCCTCCATGATCACACGCAATGATGGTTTTCCTCTGCATATAGCAGAGTCTCATCAAGTTGAACAATTGTCGAGGCGGCGTGGGGAAGCAGAGACGCCCACGTCTCATCAATCGACATGCGTCAACCGAGGTCGTAGGCAGTAAGGGCTCGCGGCACTCTGCACTTGACCCTTGGCTTCGCCTGGAAGCCAAGTTCGAGCGCGCCTTGGGCCCAGGGGCTACTGTCGGCGTCCTTGGACCGGGGGTGCCCAGACTTGCCTGCCTACAGCCCATGACCTGGCTCCATCGACGGCCTGGTATGGCCTAGCTTCGGGATCAACAACCCAAGACCCTCGCAAGGCGAACGACACCAAGACCTCCTCGAGGGGCGGCCTCCCAAGGCTGGCTCCCGAGGAGCGTAGATATCTATGCAAGGTGCGCCTCGTGAGGTTCAGATGACGTGAGGCATGACGACCAAGGCTAGGCGGGTGCCAGCGGGCTCAGTGTACCAGTTTTCTCTTTGGTGCTAAGGAGGCAAGCGCAGGCGCGGAGTCCCGAGGAATCAAGCAAAGGTTTCCATCTCGGTGCAACAAGATCAAGACCGCCAGGACGGAAGAGCGGAGGTCATCTTCGAGCCCACCATGGTGTCACGACCAGGAGCTTTTGGCAGGCGAAGACTACTTTTGTCAGGATAGTATGTACTAGTTGTCTCCCTTCAAATTTGGCCGCTATTGGTTATTGACCGGAGAGGCGTCCTGGTCGTGACTACATTATTCCCGAACCCGCAGGGTCACACGCTTAACGTTCGTTGACGCTAGAGTAGTATTAGGATATTTGATGAGTGGTAACCAAATGTTGTTCGGAGTCCTAGATGAGATCCCGGACGTCACGAGGAGTCTCGGAATGGTCGATAGGTGAATATTTATAAATGGGAAGTCATATTTGGGTTTCGGAAAAAGTTGTACTTTTTTTGGTATTGTATTGGGAAGGTTCCGGAGGATTCCAAAGGGGTTCGGAAATCCACAAGTGGGTCCACCACGACCCAAAGGCTAGCATGGGCTGTGGGGAGGCGCCTTGACCTTATTGGGCTAGGTGCACCAAGTCCTCAAAAGCCCATGTGGCTAGGGAAGGCAAAAAAGAAAGGAGTCCTGGTAGGAATATGATTGGACTTGGAGTCCAAGTCCTCTGCCCCTTAGCTGCACCCTAGGGCTTGGAGGGGCCCCATGTTCGGTTCCCTCTCGTTAGGGTTTGTTTCCTCTCGTCGCCGCCGGCAATGTTGAGATCACTTTTGCCCCTCCTCTCCCTGGATTCCGGCCACCCTTGCTCAAGTTGAATAAGGGGCCGTCCTGGACAGCCACCTGACCTTGGTAAGGAGCGGGAGACTAGGGAGGGTGGGGTTTCTAGGGTTTTGAGCGGTCATCTGTTTTTGCCGCCGAGAGATCGATCTCTCGCTGGACCGAAGTCATGGCGAGTCGCGCTGACCCGGCGGCGTCTGCGTCTAAGGGAAAGAGCAAGGTGGAGGATCTCATGAAGGCTCTCGCGCTGCAGGAGGACGAACTCGATGATGTAGTCTTCGAGGAAGATGATGCCCCGGTGGAGGAGGACATCCGCTGGATGATTCTAGTGCGTGTTCATATGGACAAGGGTGAGGGAGTCCTGGATTAGGGGGTCTCCGGACAGCTGGACTATATCCTTTGGCCGGACTGTTGGACTATGAAGATACAAGATTGAAGACTTTGTCCCGTGTCCGGATGGGACTCTACTTGGTGTGGAAGGCAAGCTAGGCAATACGAATATGTATATCTCCTCCTTTGTAACCGACCTTATGTAACCCTAGCCTCCTCCGGTATCTATATAAACCAGAGGGTTTTAGTCCGTAGGACAACATACAATCATACCATAAGCTAGCTTCTAGGGTCTAGCCTCTCCGATCTCGTGGTAGATCAACTCTTGTACTACTCATATTATCAAGAATAATCAAGCAGGACATAGGGTTTTACCTCCATCAAGAGGGCCCGAACCTGGGTAAAACATTGTGTCCCCTGCCTCCTGTTACCATCTGCCTTAGACGCACAGTTCAGGACCCCCTACCCGAGATCCGCCGGTTTTGACACCGACATTGGTGATTTAATGAGAGTTCCTCTATGTCGTCATCATTAGGATTGATGGCTCCTTCAATCATCGATAGCGATGCAGTCCATGGTGAGACTATTCTCCCCGGACAGATCTTTCTATTCGGCGGCTTCGCACTGCGGGCCAACTCGCTTGGCCATCTAGAGCAGATCGAGAGTTACGCCCCTGGCCACCAGGTCAGGTTTGAAAGCTTAAACTACATGTCCGATATCCGCGGAGACTTGATCTTCGACGGATTCGAGCCCCTGCCTAGTGCGCCACACGGTCACGATGATCATGATTTAGCTCTGCCATCGGACAGTGTTTAGGAGATCGCGTCGGCAACCACTCCGATCCTCAATTCAAAACCAGTTGCGCCATCCATGGACGGGTGGATAGACCCCGCCACGGAGGCCGTATCCTCAGCGGCGATCGAGCCGAGTATCAACCTTACCCTTCACGAGAGCCGTGATGCCAAATTGTTGGATCCTTCCCCGGCCACGGACTCCGAACCGCCTGCGCCCGTGCCTATTGAATCCAACTGGGCGCCGATCATGGAGTTTACCTCCACGGATATCTTTCAGCACTCGCCCTTCGGCGACATACTGAGCTCATTAAGGTCTCTCTCCCTGTCAGGAGAGTCATGGTCGAACTATGTTCGGCGGGATTGGGATGCGGATGATGAAGAAATTCGCCGCCCACCCACCATCCACTTAGTAGCCACTGTCGACGATTTGACCGACATGCTCGACATCAACTCCGAAGACATCAACGGTATGGACGACGATGCAGGAGACGAACAGGAACCACTGCCCACAGGGCACTGGACAGCCACCTCATCATATGACATATATATGGTGGACACACCCAAAGAAGGCAATGGCGATGGGACAGCGGAGGATGACCCCTCCAAGAAGCAACCCAAGCGCCGACGTCAGCGGCGCCGCTCTAAGTCTCGCCAAAGCAAAAGCGGTGACACAGGCACAGGAGATAATAGCACTCCAGACAGTGCCGAAGACGACAACAATCCCCTCCAGCAAGATTTAGGGCAGGAGGATGGAGAAGCCAGCCCTCCCGAGAGAGCGGCAGATGGAGAGGCGGAGGATGATAATTACATGCCTCCCTCCGAAGACAAGGCAAGCCTCGACGATGACGAATTCGTCGTGCCTGAGGATCCTGTCAACCAAGAGCGCTTCAAGCGCCGGCTTATAGCCACGGCAAATAGCCTTAAGAAAAAGGAACAACAGCTTCAAGATGATCAGGATTTGCTAGCTGACAGATGGACTAAAGTCCTTGCGGCCGAGGAATATAAACTCGAATGTCCCTCCAAGAGTTACCCAAAGCGCGGGTTGCTACCCCGACTGGAGGAGGAAGCACCAAAACCTACATCTCCAGCATATGACACGGCTGATCGGCCACCTCGTGGCCCCGACAGAGAGGCATTTCAGCCAAAAGCTCAGCTCGCACCCGGCGTCACTCAAATAAAAATGTCAAGGAATGGGGAAATACATCAGACCTGCGAGACATATTGGAGGACAAAGCAAAACACGCAAGATCGATCTACGGATCACGAGGGCGCGCCACTACGCGAGACGATAACCGTCACGCCAGATACAGTAAAAGTAAGTCCGGCCGGGCCGAACACAGCGGACAAGACTCATTTGAGCTGCGTCGCGATATAGCCCAGTACAGAGGCGCTGCACACCCCCTATGCTTCACAGACGAAGTAATGGATCACCAAATCCCAGAGGGTTTCAAACCCGTAAATATCGAATCATACGACGGCACAACAGATCCTGCGTATGGATCGAGGACTTCCTCCTGCACATCCACATGGCCCGCGGTGACGATCTACACGCCATCAAATACCTCCCACTCAAACTCAAAGGACCAGCTCGGCATTGGCTCAACAGCCTGCCAGCAGAATCCATTGGCTGTTGGGAAGATTTGGAGGCCGCATTCCTCGACAACTTCCAGGGCACTTATGTGCGACCACCAGATGCCGATGACTTGAGCCACATAATTCAGCAGCGAGAGGAATCGGCCAGGCAATTCTGGACATGGTTCCTAACAAAGAAAAATCAAATCATCGACTGTCTAGATGCAGAGGCCCTAGCAGCCTTTAAGCACAACATCCGCGACGAGTGGCTCGCCCGGCACCTTGGCCAGGAAAAGCCGAAATCTATGGCAGCCCTCACGACACTCATGACCCACTTTTGCGTGGGAGAAGACAACTGGCTGGCTCGCAGCAATAACATATCAAAGAACCATGGTACTTCGGATACCAAGGATGGCACTGGCAGGTCACGTCGCAACAAACACAAGCGCCGCATCAACAACGCCAGTACCGAGGATACGACAGTCAATGCCGGATTCAAAGGCTCTAAACCCGGTCAGCGGAAAAAGCCATTCAAAAGAAGCACTCTGGGCCCGTCCAGCTTGGACCGAATACTCGATCGCTCGTACCAAATACATGGCACCCCCGATAAGCCAGCCAACCACACCAACAGGGATTGTTGGGTGTTCAAGCAGGCCGGCAAGTTAAATGCCGAAAACGGAGATAAGGGGTCACATAGCGATGACGAGGAGGAGCCCCGGCAGCCGAACACCGGAGGACAGAAGAGGTTCCCCCCACAAGTGCGGACGGTGAACATGATATACGCAACCCACATCCCCAAGAGGGAGCGGAAGCGTGCGCTAAGGGACGTATATGCGTTGGAGCCAGTCGCCCCAAAGTTTAACCCATGGTCCTCTTGTCCGATCACCTTCGATCGCACGGACCACCCCACTAGTATCCGTCATGGCGGATTCGCCACACTGGTCCTAGACCCAATCATTGACGGATTTCACCTCACTCGAGTCCTTATGGATGGCGGCAGCAGCCTGAACCTGCTTTATCAGGACACAGTGCGCAAAATGGGTATAGACCCCTCAAGGATCAAACCCACAAAAACGACCTTCAAAGGCGTCATACCAGGTGTAGAGGCCCATTGCACAGGCTCAGTCGCACTAGAAGTGGTCTTCGGATCCCCGGATAACTTCCGAAGCAAGGAGTTAATCTTCGATATAGTCCCGCTCCGCAGCGGCTATCATGCATTGCTCGGGCGAACCGCATTTGCGAGATTCAATGCGGTACCGCATTATGCATACCTCAAGCTCAAGATGCCAGGACCTCAGGGGGTCATCACAGTCAATGGAAACACAGAGCGCTCTCTCTGCACGGAGGAGCACACTGCGGCCCTCGCAGCAGAAGTGCAAAGCAACCTCTTAAGGCAATCCACCAGTTTGGCGATTAAAGACCCGGACACCTTCAAGCATGCCCGGAGTAATCGGCAACAAGACCGCCTGGCACGTTCCGAGCTCGCATAGCAATGCGGCCCCCGCCCCAGTCCCAGCCAAACGACAAAATCCGTGCCACGCGTACACAATTACGCATTGAAAATACCATGGGCACAGGTGGGGAGGGGGCATGACTACGGCATGCTCAAAACGCGGCTCAGCCGCACTAGGGGCTTCCCGCTTTGTTATTGTTCTCTCTTTCAGGACTTTAATCTCTAGAAACCCTGTCCGGTAGTATGATTGACAGACACATGATGCAGCAACCAAGGAGGCAGAAAGCTACGTCGCACCACGGAACTCCTAGGTGGATTCCGATAACGAGTGAAATACTTGCTTCAAATACCATTCCTCAGCTTGCCCTTGAAGGGGACATGTCAAATAGTCCTACTTTTTGCTTATCGCACTACTTGTATCATTCTGCTTTAACGCACCTTTTTGAATAAACAATGCATAGCACTAGACTATTATCGCATTCTCTATTCTTCTTTATATATATATATATATATTCATTCATGACATCCAGCACCCGTACAACTCTGGTACGGCCAATACGCTAGGGGCTTAAGCATACCCCATAATACGGCGTGAGAAGTCCAAACACTTTCGACAGTGCGGCACCCCGAACTTATAGCATTATATGCATCAGCTCCGAATCATGTCTTGGGTCAATAGTTGGGTTTGCCTGGCTCCCATGTTTTGGTACCTTACGCTCCGCTATATCGGCTAAGGTAGCACTGGGAGAACTACTGCGATTGTGCCCCGGTTCAGCTGGGCTAAGCACCTCAGTAGAGAAAGCTAAAACTGACTGTCATGATAAGGCGAGAGCTGGTCCCTGTTCGAGAGGTTTCAAGTCCCTAAAGACTTATGCCGCTTAGAGCGAGGAGTCGGCTTTGTCCGGCTTAAGGCGTGTATAGCACCCCGAATTCGGCCTTCCGAATACTAGGGGCTTTGCCAAAATTTCAAATTGTAGAATTCTATGGCTAAGTGAGAGTGATAAAGCATTATAGTCCGATTGCCTTGTTCGTTGTGCTGAGCACCTCCCTCGAAGGACCCAAAAATGGGAAAAAGAGTGCTCAGGTTTATCCCCACCACCCAGCACTCGTGGCATGGGGGCAGAAGCCGACGACTAGCCATCTCTCGGATTTGATAAACAGCCAAACAGAAGGTAATATTTTAAATTCAAACAAGCGTTGCATAGCGCATATGAACAAGTTTTCATAATACAGGATCACACGAGCAAGTTCATTCAAAAATTACATCCTTCGCACACTCGTCCGCCACAAGACGGGCACCCTTCAGGACACCCTCATAATACATTTTGGGGTGGCGATGCACCTTGCCCTGCGGCGGCCCCTCCTTCACCAGCTTCTCAGCGTCCATCTTGGCCAGTGCACATTTGCACGGGCAAAAGCCCGGCGGGCACCTTCGATACAGACGAACCGCTTGATGACTTCCAGCCGTAGGCAGGCATCCACAAGCCGCCTCACCAGGCCGAAGTAGCTGTTGGGAAGGGAGTCGCCAGGCCACATCCGGACTATAAAGCCCTTCATGTCCTGTTCGGCCGCCTTGTGCAGCTCGACCAGTTGCTTCAGTTGGTCGCTCATAGGCATCGGGTGTTCGGTCCCAGTATACTGAGACCAGAACAACTTCTCCATCAAGCTTCCCTCCTCGGCCTGGTAATATTTTGCGGCATCCGACACGCTGCGGGGCAAATCTGCGAATGCTCCTGGAGAGCTCCGGACTCGGGTAAGTAACAAGTAATTTACTTTCACATGCTTGCTTTGCATATTGAATGCCTTACCCGCCGCTATCTTCCTCATCGCCTCAATCTCCTGGAGAGCATTTTGGGCTTCAGCCTTGGCATTCTTTGTGCTCTCGAGGGCCGCGGCAAGCTCGGACTCTCGCGTCTTCGAGTCAAGCTCCAAAGCCTCGTGCTTCTTCACGAGAGCCTGGAGCTCTTGCTGCACCTCGCCCACCCGTGCCTCTTGCTTTTCCTGCTCAGTGCGCTCCTTGGCCGCTTTGTTTTTGGCCTCGGACAGCGCTTGCTTCAAGGTCGCCACTTGGGTCATGGCCCCTGGCACATTCATGATGATCCTATCATTTCGCAACCACATTTTATTTTATATATAGACAAGGTATTACTTACCTTTGTTCTCCTCGAGCTGCCTCTTGGCAAGGCTGAGCTCTTTCTCGGACCCCTCGAGGTCGTGCTTCAATGCGGCGACCTCCGCAGTCAGTGCGGCAGAGGTCAGTAGCGAAGCCTGCATACGCATACAGACATACTTATATTAGACTCCTGTAGATATTATTTGATCCTCTATTCGGCTTTTCTTTGTGAACACCAAACAGAGCATCAGGGGCTACTGTCTATGCGGTAATATTTTCCTATATTTTTTACTTACCTCAAAGCCTGTTAGAATGCTGGCACAGGCCTCAGTCAGTCCGCTCTTGGCGGACTGAACCTTCTTGATCACCGCACTCATAATAGTGCGGTGCTCTTCGTCGATGGAAGCGCCGCGAAGCGCTCCCAGCAGGTTGTATGGTGCCTCTGGATGGACAGGGGTCACCGGCACGGGCGTCTTTCCCATTTTGGAAGGGGGCCGCCTGCCCAAGTCCGGAACCACTGGAGGTTCCAGCGCGGTGTTCGGCTGAGGGCCGAACTTGGAGCCCCGGGGAGCCTTGCTCCCTTTACTCCTGGAGTCCGGAAGGTCGCCTTGAGGCGCTTCCGGGACTGTCTCCCCCCGGCTCGGTGCCCCTTGAGACAATACCTCGGCATTGTCCATAGGGCAAGGAGAGGAGGCGCTTATTAGTGTATCACTATTCATGTCCGACGAGTCCAAGGAACCGTCCGACGATGATACATCGATACAGGCTTGGGGCGGACTGCATAATCATATTCGACGTTAGGAGAAGCAGTGCGACAAAGGTATGCTATGAGTTACTCTGGTATTCGAATACTTACGACTTCGCCAGGGGCTTGGCCCTAAGCAGCCACTCGTCTTCGCCGTCGACGGCAGTGGTGGAGCAGTCCGGAAGGAGATTCCTTCCCTTCTTGGACCCTTCGGCCTCCCCGGTTGGGGCGGCCTTCCTTTTCTTGTCTCCCCCGGCTGGAGGGGGAGAATCTTCATCTTCCTTCTCCTTGTTTTCATGGGAGGAGTGTGTCTCGGTGTTATCGGACGATGAGTCCAATACCACCTGGCGCCGGGAACTCTTTCGGGTTCCCTTGGCCTTCTTCTTGGTCTTCTCCGGCACCTCATAAGGAGCCAGAATCCGCATCTCCGTCAGGAGAGCGTCCGCAGTGTCTTCGGGCAGAGGGGCCGGATAGTTAATCTACTCCGATGTCTCCACCCAGTTCTATCAAAGGCATGGGAGCTCAGATCCCGCACATGGTTAAGCTATGGGAAATAAACACCCTACCAGATGTACAGAACTTATCGGATTCGCAGGGCGCTTCGCGCTTAGCTCGCGGTCCTCGGTAAGAGAAGGAGGGACCTCGGCACCCTTGAACAGCACCCTCCAGACGTCCTTATGCATCGTGTCGAAGAGCTTGCTTAGAGTCTGGTGCTGGGCCGGGTCGAACTCCCATAAGTTGAAATCCCGTTGTTGACACGGGAGGATCCAGCGGAAGAGCATGACCTAGACTATGTTGACAAGCTTAAGTTTCTTGCTTTTCATGTTCCAGATACACTTCTGGAGTCCGTCCAGCTCCACTTAAGAGCCCCAAGACAGTCCCTTCTCCTTCCAGGAAGTGAGCCGCATGGGGACTCCAGATCGAAACTCGGGGGCCACCACCCAGTTGGTGTCGCGCGTCTCGGTGATGTAGAACCACCCCGATTGCCACCCCGATTGCCACCCCTTTACGGTCTCCACAAAGGAGCCCTCAAGCCATGTAACATTGGGCATTTTGCCCACCATGGCTCCGCCGCATTCCGCTTGTTGGCCGCCTACTACCTTCGGCTTGATATTGAAGGTCTTCAGCCATAGGCCGAAGTGGGGCTGGATGCGGAGGAAAGCCTCGCACATGACGATGAACGCCGAGATGTTGAGGATGAAATTCGGGGCCAGATCATGAAAGTCCAGCCCGTAATAGAACATGAGGCCGCGGATGAATGGATGGAGGGGAAACCCCAATCCACGGACGAAATGGGGGAGAAAAACCACCCTTTCGTGAGGTTCTCAGGTAGGGACGATCTGCCCCGCGGCTGGTAGCCGGTGCGCGATATCCGCGGCTAAGTATCCGGCTCCATGTAGCTTTTTGATGTGTCCCTCCGTGACGGAGGAGGCCATCCACTTGCCTCCCGCTCCGGACATGGTTGGAGAGAGTTTAGGAGAAGGATGCAGACTTGGGCGTTGGAGCTCGAGTGCGCGAGAATGGATGAGGAAGGAGGAAGAAGGCATGGGTAGAAAAAGGTGATACATTGTCCCTTTATAAGGGCGGACGAAACTATGCCCCCCCCACCAGCCTGGTAAAACTCACTTATCCCCCAAGCACCGTAATTGGTGGCGCGGTTGGGTTACCCACGCCCGTATTGATGAGAATCCCGTAATAAGGGGGACACGATCTTTGCTTTGACAAGACGTGTCAAGAAACCGCCTCGCGTTATGTGCGGGGCTGGTTAAAGAAAAACGGTTCGAATAATTACCGGGCCATGGCATGATGTCATGCTGCCAAAACGTGTCAGCAGATTAGATTTTTGGAAATATTATTCTCTCTACGGTGGTATGTGGAACTTATTTTGCAGGGTCGAACACTATCCTTGTATTCAAACTCTTCTGTGGTGTATTCGGAGGAGGAACCCGCCTTGCAATGCCGAAGACAACACTGCGCGCCGGACTCATCGTCATTGAAGCCTGGTTCAGGGGCTACTGAGGGAGTCCTGGATTAGGGGGTCTCTGGACTGCCGGACTATATCCTTTGGCCGAACTGTTGGACTATGAAGATACAAGATTGAAGACTTCATCTCGTGTCCGGATGGGACTCTACTTGGCGTGGAAGGCAAGCTAGGCAATACGGATATGTATATCTCCTCCTTTGTAACCGACCTTATGTAACCCTAGCCTCCTCCGGTGTCTATATAAACTGGAGGGTTTCAGTCCGTAGGACAACATACAATCATACCATAGGCTAGCTTCTAGGGTCTAGCCTCTCCGATCTCGTGGTAGATCAACTCTTATACTACTCATATTATCAAGAATAATCAAGCAGGACATAGGGTTTTACCTCCATCAAGAGGGCCCGAACCTGGGTAAAACATCGTGTCCCCTGCCTCCTGTTACCATCCGCCTTAGACGCACAGTTCGGGACCCCCTACCCGAGATCCGCCGGTTTTGACACTGACAAAGGGTTTCGGCACTTACTGGTTCTTTTGCAACATGCGGACGGCATGGGATCTAGCAAGGAAGGTTAAGATCAAAACTATGGAGGAGAACATGTTCATGATGCAATTCAATTGCCTTGGAGATTGGGAGAGGGTTACCCAGGGCGGCCCGTGGCACTTCCGGGGAAACCCGGTGATCATCGCCCCCTACGATGGATATACCAAGCCTTCGACCATAGAGCTCTACAAGTTTGAGATTTGGGTTACGCATAATTGATCTCCCTATAGCTTACCATGGCAAGGTGAAGGCCTTGGCATCAAAAGTGGGTGAGTTTGTGGACTCAGAGCCTTCTTCCTTTGATTTCGAAGGAAATTTCTACAGGATCAGAGTGCGCTTGGATGTGCGTAACCCTCTCAAAAAAGCTACATCATTGATCCGAGGAGGAGAGAGGGAAATCTTCGCTGTGAGATACGAACGCCTGCCGGACTGGTGCCAAGTTTGTGGAATGATGGGCCATGAGTTCAAGGAGCATGGAGATGGTGTGCATCCTCCTTTCGCTCTGACTTTCAAAAACCTGTGTGCACCGGCGACTACTGCTTGGGGCACCCGTCATCGCAACAGCAATCAGAAGGGGAAGAAGCAAGAGTGGCAGTCGGCTGAGAAGGGAGTTGGCAGCTCGGCTACTAATAACCATACAGAAGACGATGTGGACATGGAAGCTATTGATGCCAACCGAAAGCGCTCTTCGGATGAGGTGCTTGAGACTCCAAAACATACATCTGTAATGGGGTAGGAGCTCGCCCTAGTACCAAAGTCAGGTGGTGGTGCTGTTCCTCTCAGCCCCCCACCAAAGCAGGACCCGAAGAGGTCAAAACTCGCTCTACAAACTAAGAATAATGGCAATGGGGGACTCAGGAAGACTCCAGCAGGTGGAAAAAACTCAGACGCGAAATCGGCGGCCTCCTCAGGGGAGGACCGCCGGGCGCAATGAATCTGATGTGCTGGAATTGTCGTGGGATTGGCAACGCCCCGACAATTCAAGAGCTACACGAACTCGCGAGAAAGTTTGCCCCTAGAGTACTTGCCGTAGTTGAAACACAAATTAGTAGTGTTAGAGCTGAAAATCTGAAAAGTTCTCTAGGATATGATAACTCATTTGCTGTTGATTCCTCCGGTAGGAGTGGAGGTCTAGTTTTGTTTTGGAATAATGAAATAAAGGTCGAGATTTTGGGTTACTCGAAGTATCACATCGATGTGAAAATCAGTGATCTTGGGGGTGATCCGTGGCGCTTTTCCTGCTTTTATGGTGAGGCTCGAACTCACCTTCGTCAGAATACTTGGGATACAAATAAAAATTTATCCACGTTGAGCAACTTGTCGTGGCTATGCATGGGAGACTTCAACGAAGTGTTGAGGCATGACGAGCATGACGGCCTTGGCACGAGAAGCCAAGCTCAGATTCAAGGCTTTAGAGATGCATCTGATGTTTGTGATTTGGTTGACCTTGGTTTTAAGGGAACATGGTGGACCTATGAAAAGAAAGTCACAGGAGGTACTTTCACCCGAGTTCGGCTAGACAGAGCTATGGGGACACCTGATTGGTGTGCTAGATTCCCTGTCGTGACCGTTGAGCACCTCACAGCGGCAACCTCGGATCATTCTCCTGTACTGTTAAATCTAACCCAGCCACCAACTGGCAAGCGACAGGAGAAGTTGTTTCGTTTTTTTTACCTGGAAGACTGCAGGGTTTACACCCCACAACATTTTATTGAAGCTCAAAAAGAAAATACAAAAAGGTTCCTCAAGGAAAGGAACAGAACAGAAAAAACAAAAAAGAAAGACTATACAAGCTAGAATAATCTAAGCACTAAAAGCTAAGAAAAAGAAAGAAAGGAGTACATCTATGAAACACCTCAAGGAGGCAGGAAATCAATCCATTTTATCAAAGCTTCTCTGTGTCTGGTCTTGATTCTGTGTGCGAGGAGAGAGATGTCATGAATAAAGGCATTCCTCCACTGCCTAAAAGTAGGTTTGATATGTCTAAAGACTCTGTCATTCCTGACTTTCCAAATATTCCACCAAGCAAGGAAGACCACCTCTGAGAAGAATGGCTTATTAAAATCCTTCCTAGCATGGAGTGAATGTGCACCATGTCCTGACTATTCAACCAGGATATTTGAAGATAGTTCCACACTCTCATGCTAAAGTTGCATTGGAAGAATAAATGGTTCCTGTCCTCAAGTGCTCCCGTGGAGCAAAGAACACATTTAGGCCCATCATTAATTCTCCAATGCCTGCGCTGAATCATATCCTTGGTGTTTACTCTGTCCATAATGACAAGCCAGGCAAACATTTTAATTGTCATTGTACAACAAGATTTCCAGACCCAACTGAGAATAGGGTTGGCAATCATTGGCTGATGAACAAAATGATAGTATTTCTTTGCTGTATACTCAGCCTTCTTCCCATGTCTCCAATCCCAAGAGTCATTATAAGAAGAATCCAGGGAAATCCCAGTCAAAATGTCAGATAGCTGATTGAACTCCCCAAAGGCCGGGTAAAGAGAACATGCTCTACAAGTCACTAGCCTGTAATACTTCCATAATAGAGGAATTCTTTTGTAGGCAGAAAGAAAATAGCCTGGGAAATCTATCCTGGAGAGGGGTGCATGAGTTATCAATCTCCCAAGAATCAGACCAAAAAAGCAAAGAATCTCCTCTTCCAACTGTAACTGAAGTAACAACCCTAAATTTATCCATTAATTTGCAGATATCTCTCCACCAAAAGGAGCCACACAAAGCCTCTTTGAAAATAATAAGAGTCCCAGATCAAATGAACCCAAGGTACATCTACTTTGTTATAAAATTTGTTGAGGAATTTCAGTAACAAAGCCTCATTTTGTAGACCCAGGTTGAGTATACCAAGCCCACCCTTAAGCTTAGGCCTACAGACCTGAGGCCATGCAGCCAAAGAATCCCCCTTCTCCTGACCATATTTTCTCCACAGGCATTGTCTCTGAATTCTTTCCAGATGCTTTAAAATTCCTTGTGGTATAGATAGACTGCAAAGGAAAAATATGGGCAATGAAGAGATAACAGAATTTACCAACTGCAGCCTGCTACCTTGGGGCAGAAACCAGGAGCTAGCAGTTAATCTTCTTTCCATACAGTCAACTAGAGGTAGTAAATCCACAATTTTGGGCCTAGTTGTTCCCACAGGCAATCCTAAATGTGTGAAAGGCATTACCCCTAGCTGACACCCAAACTATGCAGCAAGAGCATTGGCAACATTGGCTTCTACATTAATTGGGTACATTGAGGATTTGTGAAAGTTAATCTGCAATCCAGTTGCCAAGGAGAAAGAATTCAGAATTGTTTTAAGCACCTCCAACTGAGCTGAATCAGCAGACACAAAAAGCAATGTGTCATATGCATACTGTACCACTGGATAGTCAGGGTCATGAGTTGCTAGAGGCAGAGAGAGGAGGCCATTGTTCAATTGATCATTAATCATAGTCTGCAACAGATCAGCGGCAATCACAAATAACAATGGTGAGATAGGATCACCTTGCTTTACCCCACACTTGCACTTGAAATGCTTTCCTGGCACACCATTGAGTAAGATTGAGGAGGTTGCATATGAAAACAACTGCTGAATCCAGAAGATCCATTTGTTATCAAAACCCTTTGCCACCATGATTTTTATAATTGCCTCATGCCGAATAGAATCAAATGCTTTTTCAAAATCGAGCTTGAGCAGCATGATTGGCTTTTTTGACTGGTTGCACTGATGGATGTACTCAAAGGTCCAGGCAATACAGTCCTGAATGGTTCTTGACTTAATAAAGCCATATTGATTCTTATGAACGCATTTGATGATTTCATCCTGAAACCTGTTAGCAGCAAGCTTAGTGAGGAATTTCAACCCCACACTTGTCAAAGAAATTGGTCTAAAATCTCCAGCAGTCTCAGGTGACAACTTCTTAGGGACCAGTGTAATGAAGGCCTCATTGAGATTTTCCAACTGAGCAGTTCCAGCATGGAACTCATTCACCAGTGTAATGAAATCACTGGAAATGATGGGCCAACACTTCTTCATAAAAAGGCCATTAAAGCCATCATGTCCCGGAGATTTTTCAGTTGGCAAATCCCTAATAACATGTTCAATTTCTTTAACCTCAAAGGGCTTTGTGAGCACTTCCAGCCCCTGCACCCGAGGAATAAGAGAAAGAATGTCATTGCCCATCAAAATTGGCTTCACAGTTCCCATTCTGCCCTTAAAAATCTCCAGAAATTCCTTGGCAATTCTTTCATGGTCTGAAGAAACTGTTCCATCAGACAGCTGCAGAGTGGCAATTGAATTTTTTCTATATCTTTCAGTTGCCATGGCTTGGAAGAATTTTGAGTTTTCTTCACCAACTTTGATATATCTAATAGTGCATCTTTTCTTCCAGTATAAAAACTACAAATGTAGAAGATGTTCATGATGCATCTTCACCAATTTCCTGAAATTGGATTTAGTTCTGAACAAGGGCCTGAAATCTTCCAAATCATCTAACTAGAGGATCACCCAGTTGCACTTCTCAATCAGTGCTTTAATATGTGATAAACCCTTCTGCCATTTCTTACGTGCAAACCTTAATGACTTTAATTTGTCCATTATAATTGCTGATATATGGGTTTTATGAGAATGTTTTTGCCAAACCACCTGAACACACTCCATAAAGCCAGGTTGATGTACCCAATAATTTTCAAATCTGAAGATGTGAGCTTTTGGGATGTTGGTGCAGATTGAAACCACACAAGGAACATGATCTGAGGCAGTTTTGGCCAGTGGTGTGACTTGTGTATTGGGGTACTGACTAATCCAGCTGGCGGAGGTAAAAAAAACCAATCCAACTGTTCAAGGAGTGGGAAATCCTGCATATTAGACCATGTGAATCTTATCCCCTTTAGTGGCAGTTCCAACAAACCCAAATGACCTATGACCTCGTTGAAGATAAAGATATCATTGACATCACCACCAGGAAGATTTCGATTATCCAAAGATCTTATGAAATTAAAATCTCCCAACAGCATCCAATTCTGCTCAGGCTCCACTTTTAGATTATAGAGCCAACTAACAAATTCATCCCTCAAGACACCCTGGCAGGGTCCATAAACATTCACCAGATACCATTGATCATCATTATGCACAGATTTAAAACTAATCACAATCCCAAAGGGTTTAACTTCAATTAAAGTACCCAAGAAAAAACCTGAACACCACACAGTCAAAATTCCACCAGAAGCTCCTCTTGAAGGAGATTCAATGAACTGATCAAAACCCACAGGACAAATGCTCTTAATTAAATTATGAGGGCAATCTGAGAGCTTAGTTTCCTGCAAGCATACAACTGCACACTGACTTTCAGTTACTTTCTGTCTAACCGCACGTTGCCTTGTTTCAGAGTTCAATCCACGGACATTCCAACACAGAATCTTCCAATTACGCATTGACATTTGATTCATAAAATAACATATAATAGCGTGGGATACACATCAAGATCTCAAAGGTACGGTGCAGAATTCATGGGTAGCCGGTGACCATACTTTGTCAGCTACCGACGTGCGAGCAAAGCTGGATGCTCTAGCCAATAATCTTGGCTAGTGGGCAAAGTCTTCCTTTGGGAGTGTCAGAGGTGAGATACGGAGCTTGAAGAAGGAACTAGATCGTATGCGAGGTGATCCAGTGAGAGTGGGTCCGTCCCATGTAGAAACCAAGATTAATGATCGCCTAATCGAGCTATATCTACGCGAAGAACTAATGTGGAGGCAACGTTCTCGTGTACAGTGGCTCGCTGAGGGCGACCGCAATTCGCACTTCTTCCATATGAGAGCCTCGATGATACGCCGTAAAAACTTGATCAAAGCACTTCAACGTGCAGATGGGCAGCTAACGGAAGACTTGTCGGAGATGCAACAACTCGCATTGGAATATTATAAGAACTTGTATACTTCGGAGGGAGTCCAATGAGTGGCTGAAGTTTTAGAACATGTTCCTGTCAAGGTAACACCGGCAATGAATGACATACTCTTGGCCCCTTATGATGCCAAGGAGGTAAAAACGGCGCTCTACCAGATGTTCCCAACAAAAGCTCCGGGCCCAGACGGGTTCCCTGCACATTTTTTCAGAGGCACTGGGACATTTGCGGAGATGCGGTGACAACGGCTGTACTAGGTATTGTGAAGGGTGAAGAGAATCCAGGTTGCATTAATGACACACTGTTGGTACTTATTCCCAAGGTATCCAACCTCACTTTGCTTTCTCAATTTCGCCCTATCAACTTATGTAATGTGTTCTACAAGATTGCCTCGAAGGTACTTTCAAACCATCTAAAGCAGATTCTTCCGGACATCATCTCTGAGGAACAATCAGCGTTTGTACCAGGGAGGTTAATCACCGACTGTAACGCCCTCGATGCAGCTATTTCTCATACGTGTCGAAGCACGACTTAGAGGCATAACCGCATTGAAAGCAATGTCGCAAGTAAGGTAATCTTCACAACAACCCATGTAAAATAGATAATAAGGGGAAAGGTACATGGTTGGCTTACACTCGCCACGTCACACAAAGTACATAAATAGCATTACATCATCCAATACAATCATGGTCCGAATACAGTACCAAAATAAAAGATCAACCCCAACAAGCGACATGGTCCCGATCGCCCCAACTGGGCACCACTACTAATCATCAGGGAAAGACACATAGTAACGGTGGGAGTCTTCGTCGAACTCCCACTTGAGCTCAAGCGCATCATCTGGAACGAAATCATCGGGCCCTGCATCTGGTTTGGAAGTAATCTGTGAGCCACGGGGACTCAGCAATCTCGCACCCTCACGATCAAGACTATTTAAGCTTATAGGAAAGGCAAAGGTAATATGTGGAGCTGCAGCAAGCGACTAGCATATATGGTGGCTAACCTGTTCGCAAAAGAGCGCAAGAAGACAAGGCAAAGCACGAACGAATAACTATAGAACAGCCTATGGAAAACGTTACTCCAACACCGTGTTCACTTCCCGGACTCCGCCGAGAAGAGACCATCACGGTAGCACACACCGTTGATTCATTTTAATTAAGATAAGGTTCAAGTTATCTACAACCAGACATTAACAAATTCCCATCTGCCCATAATCGCGGGCACGGCTTTCGAAAGTTCAAATCCCTGTAGGGGAGTCCCAACTTAGCCCATGACAAGCTCTCACGGTCAACGAAGGATGTACCTTCTCCCGAGACATTCCGATCAGACTCGGTATCCCGGTTCTACAAGACAATTTCGACAAGCTAAAACAAATCCAGCAACACCGCCCGAATGTGCCGACAAATCCCGATAGGAGCTGCACATATCTCGTTCTCAGGGCACACTCAGATGAGACATCCTACGAGTAAAACCAAACCTCAAGTTGCCCCGAGGTGGCCCCGCAGTCTGCTCGGTCAGACCAACACTCAGAGGAGCACTGGCCCAGGGGGGTTTAAATAAGATGACCCTTGGGCTCCGGAAACCCAAGGGAAAAAGAGGCTAGGTGGCAAATGGTAAAACCAAGGTTGGGCATTGCTGGAGGAGTTTTATTCAAGGCAAACTGTCAAGGGGTTCCCATTATTACCCAACCGCGTAAGGAACGCAAAATCCGGGAACATAACACCGATATGACGGAAACTAGGGCGGCAAGAGTGGAACAAAACACTAGGCAAAAGGCCGAGCCTTCCACCCTTTACCAAGTATATAGATGCATTAAGATAACAAGATAATATAGTGATATCCCAACAAGAAAATTAATGTTCCAACAAGGAACGATCTCCAATCTTCACCTGCAACTAGCAACGCTATAAGAGGGGTTGAGCAAAGCAGTAACATAGCCAATCAACGGTTTGCTAAGACATGGTGGGTTAGAGGGTTGACATGGCAATTTGGGAGGCATGATAAGCAAGTGGTAGGCATCATAGCATAGGCATAGCAAAAGAGCGAGCATCTAGCAAAGCAAAGATAGAAGTGATTTCGAGGGTATGATCATCTTGCCTACAAAGTTATCAGAGTTGACTGGATCCTCGAAAGCAAACTCAACGGGCTCCTCGTTAGCGAACTCGTCTCCTGGCTCTACCCAAACAAGACAAACAAGCAAAAGGAACACAATCAACCACGTGCAAATGCTCGAACAACATGATGCAAACATGGTATGCTATGCGGGATGCGATATGTGATGCATATGCAAGATTTGACAAGGAAGGATTGAACCTGGCCTCAACTTGGAAATCCAAGTATGCCACTGGAAAGGTGAGGTTATTTCGTTTGAAATCGATATAAAGAACACCGGAATCGGAGGCACGGTTTGGAAATGGCAAGCAAAACAAATATGGCACCGGTCTGCGATAAACAGCAAGTAGCCATCTAAATGCATCAAGTTAAATATGCTACAGCACCCAAACATGACAACAAAATACATGGAAGGGATCCACTCATGATGCTTGACAAAAGATGAACACTGAGCTACGGCCAATTCATCCATTAACAGATTCAAACAAGCATGGCAAAAGTGCAATTGATAAACAGGTTTCAGACTTAGTGAAATTAACACAAGCCTGGAATTTCAGAGCAGGTAGCACACTTTGGAGCACGAAAACTATGTGCTACAGGAACTTAACATGGCAAAGCAAGGCATGACATGGAGCTACTCAAAGAGCTTAACAAAAGTCCCTTAGTGACCTTGAGCCAAAAGGGATCAGAAAATACAATTGCAAGCATGTGAACATGGCAAAAACACAAACAGGTTACAGACTTAGAGAAAAACTGGAACATGCAAATATCTTAACGAGTAGGCATGTTCACGAGCTCGATGCACTCACTACAAAGCAAGGCATGACAATATAAGCATACACCCATCAAGAATACATATTATATAAGCTATACATGGCAAGAACAACAACATAGCATGCACGGATCAACAACAACATCCTCGGCAAAATTGCTAACAAGTAGACAATCTGCCAGGATTCACGAAATAGCAAATGTAGAGCTCGATTGACTCAAGCTAGGGTGCTCCATAATTGCAAACAAATACATGGATGGATAGAGCACCACAATATAATCAAATCATCCTCAAAAGAGGCACGGATCACTAGGAAACAACATGAACATATGGCATATTGATAAAAACAGATCAAGGACTTGGAAAAATTCTAAGTCCCTGAAATCAGCATTAATGAATGCACTATTTTGCAAGCTTGTGCTAGTCACCACACATATCACAAAAATACATGGATAGCACCTCTGTAAAGATGACAAAGCATATAACAAAACTCATGTAGAGCTCAGGAGCATATCATGCACACATTAATCATTGCAAAAATGACAAATAGCTATTTGGTGCAGCAGATCTGACAAATAACTCAAATAGCTCTCTTCCAACAGCATTTCAGGCACCAAGATGGACTCAAATGAAAATGATGCAATGAGATGAAATGATGTACTCTCTGAGACGAACATTTTGATATGCTACACGCCCAAAACGGAGCTACGGATGCGGAGATATAGCATGACAAAGTATGTTAAAAATTCTGGGAGTTAGGAGAAAAAGTCAACCGGGTGGATCTAGGGTTTCACTGTAGCTGACGCGCTCCCGATCCGATGCAGCGGCGAATCTCTCCGGAGAAGCTGCGTGGGCCGCCGGAGTTGACGGGGGCGGCCGGATCCGGGCGAGGGGGAGGCGAGGGCGAGGCCGGTCGGCACCGGGTGCGGAACGGTGGCGAGCGGGGCCGGCGGAGGCGACGAGGGGCGTCGGGGCGCGGCGGGTCACCGGCGATGGCGACGGTGGCCGGCGCGGGCTCCTCGCTAGAGCTGGAGGCGACGGGCGGCAAGAGTCTTGCGGAGGCAGCGGGGAAGACCCGCGGGGCAACCGGGCCGGGAGGGCCCCGCCTGGGCCCGGGCGGGCCAGCGGCGCGGAGGCGGCGAAATGGGCACCGCGGGGACACGTGGCATGCCCTTATTGGGCGAGGGCGGCGGCGGTGAAATGTCCGGCCGGAACGGACATTGTCCGGCGGCTGGAGGGGAATTTTTCTAGGGTTTGGAAGAGGAGATCCGAGATTTTCGAGGAGGGGCTATTTATAGGCATAGGTGGAGCTAGGAGAGTCCAAATGAGGTGCGGTTTTCGGCCACGCGATCGTGATCGAACGCTCTAGATGATGGAGAGGGTTTTGGTGGGTTTTGGGCCAAATTGGAGGGGTGTTGGGCTGCAACACACACGAGGCCTTCTCGGTCCCTCGGTTAACCGTTGGAGCATCAAACGAAGTCCAAATGGTACGAAACTTGACACGCGGTCTACCGGTAGTAAACCAAGGACGCTTAGCAAGTCTCGGTCCAATCCGGAAATGTTTAACCCCCACACTCGAAAGGAAGGTAGAAAGGACCACCGGAGGAGATAGGAGCGCCGGAATGCAAAACGGACAACGGGGAAAATGCTCGGATGCATGAGACGAACACGTATGCAAATGCAATGCACATGATGACATGATATGAGATGCATGACAATGACAACAACACAAGGAGACAAAAACCCGAATCCGAGAAAATAAAACAACTTAGCGCCGGAAACCGCAAGAGTTGGAGTACATATAAGGTAAATTACATCCGGGGTGTTACACCGACAACATTATTTCAGCGTATGAATGTCTGCATTTTATGAAGTGAAACAGAGCCAAAAGTAACAGTTTTGCTGCACTGAAACTAGATATGATGAAGGCATATGATCGTGTAGAATGGAGTTACCTTAGATCAATCATGGAGAAGCTGGGCTTCGCTGCACCGTGGGTGCAAGTAATCATGAATATGGTGAGCTCAGTGTCTTTTTCGGTTATGTTTAATGGCGTCAAGTCAGAAGTGCTTCACCCAACACGAGGTATCTGACAGGGAGATCCTATCTCTCCATACCTCTTTCTGTTAGCAGTGGAGGGCCTTTCGTGCGTCTTAAAATCTCAGATTCAGCCGTCCCAGCTCAGTGGCATTAAGGTGGCACCATCGGCTCCGGCGGTGAACCACCTTTTATTCGCGGACGACAGCCTGTTGTTTTTTAGGGCGAGTGTTAATGGAGCGGAAGAGGTTTCAAACCTATTGGATAGATATTGCATGGCTTCGGGGCAGCGCATCAACAGAGATAAGTCCTCAATTTTCTTCAGTAGGGGCTGTCCGGAAATAGTTCGCAATGTTGTTAAGGGATACCTACATGTCCCTAATGAATCTTTGAGTGACAGATATTTGGGCCTGCCCATAGATGTTGGACACTCCAAGAAAGGAACTTTCAAATACTTAAGTGATAGAGTGTGGGACAAGGTTAAAGGATGGATGAGTAAATGTCTCTCGGCTTGTGGAAAGGACGTTCTCATTAAATCAGTGGCCCAGGCAATACTTGTGTTTTCGATGTCTTGCTTTAAGTTGCCAAGGGGTTTGTGTGACCACATTAAGTCAACCATACGGAAATTTTGGTGGGGATGCAAGCAAGGTGAACGGAAACCAGCATGGGTCTCTTGGGACTTGATGACCAGACCAAAGAACTTGGGTGGTCTCGGGTTCAAAGATCTTGAGGTTTTCAATTTAGATCTATTGGCAAGACAGGCTTGGATATTGATGCAAGAACCAGACACCCTAAGTGCAAGGATTTCGAAGGGAGCTTACTTTCCAGAAAGTAATATTCTTGAAGCGGAGTTGGGTTCTAGGCCTTCCCAAATTTGGAGGGCGATCATCGAAGGATGTGATCTGCTCAAGCAAGGGGTAATTAGACGGATTGGCAATGGTCAAAGCACGAACATCTGGACAGACAACTGGATCCCGAAGGAAACTACGCCAATACCGATCACTTCCCTGGTGGCGAATCCACCGAGAATGGTTTCAGAGCTGTTGTCTCCGGCAACAGCAGGGTGCGACGAAGCTTTGGTGAGTTCGGTCTTCTTACCCATAGATGCGAATGCAATACTAAAGATACCCACATGCACTAATAATACAGATGACTTTTGGGCTTGGTACCCGGACAAGAAAGGGAAATTCTCAGTGGCTTCGGCATATAAGTTCTTACTCAAAACGAAACTGCAGCGAGAGGATTGGTTAGAAGGACGATGTGGATCATCTAACACTCACAGGGATGAAAAAACTTGGAGTTCTTTGTGGAAGTTGAAGGTACCGTCTAAAGTTCGTATCTTTTTATGGCGACTTGCACACCACTCATTTCCTACCACTGATGTCCTGAATAAGCGAAATATGTCAGTACAGGATGTTTGCCCGCTTTGTGGGTGTCAAGACTCATGGAGGCATGCCCTCGTCTCTTGCACTATGTCTAGGTGCATATGGGCGCTGACCGACGGCGGTCTTGTCTCTCGCATGACAGCAAATGCAGAACCTAATGCTAGACTTTGGCTTTTTGAGCTCAGCGACGAACTTGATCAGGCGAGCTTCACAAGGATGGCTGTCACTTTGTGGTCAATCTGGTACGCTAGACGCAAGGCAGTGTATGAGTCGTTGTTCCAGAGCCCTCAGCAAACCATTCACTTTGTGGACAATTTTCTTTCTGAACTGGGTCAACTTGAAAGCGGACAGGGACGTAGGGAGGAAAGAGCACCACCTCCGGCTCAGCCTAAACGCTGGCTACCACCACCCAATGGTTCTGTGAAGATTAATGTAGATGCTGCTGTTGTGAGATCACAACGTGGAGGAGCAGTTGCGGCATTGTGCAGAGATCAAACGGGCCAATATTTGGTATCTTCGGTTGTGGTCTTCCGAGGGATCAATGACCCTTTAATCCTGGAGACGTTTGCATGTCGTGAAGCATTACCGCTAGCAGATGACTTGGCCGTTCAAAATATTTGTGTTGCATCAGATTGCCAAGAAGCGGTGAATGATATTACAAAGGGGACAGGAGGTCCAAATGCGGCTATAGTACATGAAATTATAAGCCGTTGTAATAGTTTCAATTCCAGTTCCTTTATTTTTGAACGTAGGAACTTTAATTTTGAGGCTCATAATCCTGTCAAGTTTGCTTGTAACTTAGGCGTAGGTAGGCATGTGTGGTTGGGAAATCCTCATGACCCAAACCTTGTACCTGTGACCATGGTTTTGGATGAATAAATATGGCGAGATCTCTCTCAAAAAAAACCTAGGGCTTGGAGGGGCTGTTTACCACGCCCCTCCACCTATATATAGAGGGGAGGGGATGTCCCAAGAGGACACACCAAGCCCTTGGCGCCCCTCTCTCTCCCGTTACTTCGTAGTTCCACTGCCTCATACTGGAGACGCTTAGCAAAGCGTTGTCGGTGCTCCACCACCACCATCATCACCATGTCGTCGTATTGGTTGTGATCCCATCTACTTCTCTTCTCCCTCTTGTTGGATCAACAAGGAGGATACATCATTGAGCCACATGTGTGCTAAACTCGGAGGTGCCGTCCGTTCAGCACTAGATCGGTTGGATCGTGATCGGATCGCGAAGCGTATGACTACATCAACCGCGTTATATATGCTTCCGCTTAGCGATCTACAAGGGTATGTGGATGCTCTCCCATTCTCATAGCTATGCATCTCTATGAATAGATCTTGTGTATGCTTTTTTGTTTTTCATGCAACGTTCCCAACAGATTAGCTCATGATTGTCTACCGTCATGGGAGCAGCTTCTTCATCGCCAGGTCCCGACTAGAACGGAATGTTGTTTCTGCGATAGACCAAAGAGTGTGGAGCACGCGCTTCTGTTCTGCCCCCATGCGCGGGCGGTCTGGGATATGATTAGGGAGTGCTTCGATATTAAGCTCTGTCGATCGTCTTTTGCATCTCCTAAACAGTGGCTCTTTGACTTTCTCTATAGCTGTCCCGATCAGGAAGCGACAATCTTGATTGTCTCGATTTGGCACATATGGGAGGCTCGGAGTGCTGGAAGGAATGAATCTGCTGCTCCTCATCCGAGGCACACGGCGGCTAGGACCCGAGCTTACATAGAGTCAATCTTCCAACACCAGTACAAACATGTGCCCGCACTTAGGCGTGAGACTTCTACGTCAAGCCCTCTTTGGTCTCCGCCGCTGCAGGGCTACGATGGTTGCTTTCTCAGATGCTGCTATTTCGGTGGAACCGAACAAATCTGGGATTGGTGTGGTGATTTTGGATCATCTGGGTCATTGTGTGGCGACTTGCTCTGAACCTGTGAAAGGTGTGTTGGATCCTGAAGTGGCCGAGGCCATGACGCTCCGGCGAGCTGTCCGTTTGGCAATGAAGGAAGAATTTGCCGATGTGCTTTTCAAGTCAGACTGTCTCTCGGTGGTGCAGCGCATGAAATCTCCAGCCTTGGATCGTTCCATGGTGGGATCTGTTTTGGCTGAGGTCAAGGTATTGGCAAATGGCCTCCACTCTGCGTCGTTCTTGCATGTGCGTCGCCATCTTCATGTTTTAGCTCATGTCTTAGCTAGATCAAGCTTGTTTTCTACTAGTCTTTGTATTTCTCATTCTGCTCCGGATTGCATTCTGGAGATTCTTTATAAGTTTGTTACTTCATCAATAAAGGCCGACGTTCTCCCTAAAAAAACACAAAATCTTACATACGACACCCCACCTGGCAGCCCAAAGCGCGCCAGTATCGTTCAATCGTTCCCTCTTGTCTGTCACACACACACTCTCTCCCATCAGGCTCCTGAGCCTGAGCCTGAGCCGGAGCCAAGCCGCGCGAGGATCGTCTGATATCCCTCACCACTCAGCAGGGCTCACGCTCCACCCCACTCGCATCAATCGCGCATCACACTTACCCGTGGACCCCGCACCCAATTCACCGCGCAGTTACTTTACCCCCATCACCGCCCGTGTCAACAGCCCACTATATATGACGCCTCTGGCGAGCCTCCGTCGCGCCCTCCCCCTTTCAAGTCTCCCCCCTGCCCACAGACAGACACGGAGAGATCGAAGCAGAGTGGAGGCTCCATACGCCGTCCGCCAACAGGAGCAAGCTCTCTAGAATGGCGGTGCTGCTGCGCCCGGCGGCGATCGCCGGCGGCCGGCAGGTGTGGCCGGTGGCGGAGGAGCAGGCCGACGCCGCGGCGGCGGCCTCCCAGCGGCTCGTGGAGGCGGTGGCGCGCGGCGACTCGAGGGAGGCGGGCGAGCTGCTCGCGTCCGGGCGCGCCGACGTGAACTACGCCGGGGTGGTGTGGCTCGACGCGCGGCGGGTGGCGGAGGCGGCGCTGCGGGAGGGCGCCGCCGCCGAGCTGCGCGCGTCGCGCGAGGAGATCCGCGCCGACGTCTCCCCGCTCTTCCTCGCCGCCGGCAATGGGGACGTCGCGCTCGTCCGCGCGCTGCTCGTGAGTGCTTTGCTCCCCCCCTCCCTGCTTCGTCGTTTTGGGGCTTGCTCTGCTGCCGTTTCGCGTGTCCTGTGTCCCGTCTGCTGGGCGGTTTGGACAACAATCGCGCATGCTGCTTTTCGGCCGGTTTGATGCGTTTAGCCATGAATGCGAGCTCCGATTTGGCTTATCATGGCAAGCGTTTTATCGAGAATTTGTAGTACTATCAAGCACGAAGACACATTTTTGTCCTTATAAATAGTCTAGGAAAGGAAACATGGTGAGCGTGCGCTGCTCAAAATTTGAAGTGCCATAGGGGCGTAGGCCGGCCTTAGCCTAGCTAGCTCCATTCCTCCCACAGCATATAGAATCGCTTTACCTTTACCGAGCCGGTGAAGATTTTCAAACACATTTTTCGAATGGTCTCAGCGGGCGCTGGCAACTCACGGATGTACTACTACAAGTACAACACACTGTCTGTATCTCATACGCAGTACCCGATAGATAGAAGGTTGGCCATCTACTTCCATTCCATTCCAAATGAAAAGCTTTGTGCTCATCATAGTTCAGTGTACTGTATAAATGCACGCGCCAGGACAAATCCCATTTTTGGTTTAGTACGCGCTTGGCTTGGCCCCTCCTAGTAATCACATCCTACCCTCCAAAGTGGAGTTATATTAGACATAAAGGACAGTCATTACGAGATATTTTCCGGACCCAATCATGTGTTCCCTCGCCAGTCTTCACTTGAGGAACACACCCATTTCTCTGCAATTAGTTTCTGGAAGAGGGGCTACCAAGGAGTACTAGTAGTACCAGCCCGCATGGCCGCGATGGGGACCATGCTGCTTTGCGTTTGCAGTTCCTCTTTAATGCGTGTACGGACACATTTTGTTGTCTTGCCATGATAGAAATTGTGAAGCGGATGGGGGCATGGAGCCGCCCATGGAGCTCAGCTCACGCAGGGAAGCTTCCTGGACAAGCCCCGTCTAGTAGGAGCATGTCCTAGATATACCGTATATGTGCATCCATCGAGGTCTAGACATACCGTACAAAAATACATCCATACACACATACGGTTTGGCATGTTACTGGTACAGCACATTGCGCTACAAAAATGTAGTAGTAGTAGTAAAAAAGTGGCGTCTCCTCGCAAAGAAAAATACGGCGTCTTGGCACCCTCCATTGTGCTCCTCAAGGTTGGTCTAGAAGGCAGGCCTTGTGACTACTCTGCATGTGCTGCTGCGTAGAAGAGATGCAATGGAGTATTTTACAGACGATTTGGGGGACAGGGGTAGATGGGTTTGACTTTAACCCTGACCCATCCACGCTTTGTTTACTGCTGCCGATAATATAATGAATCAACTGCTGGAGCGTTTGATGGTGCTCCAGCAGTGCTGCTAATCAAGTTGTGTACTACTAGAGGCAAGAGAAGAGCTCAACCTCAACGCTTTGGTAGAAATCAATATATTCCCCCCTCGTGAGCGCGGTCGGGTTTGGTATCACGTGACCCCCAGAGTCCCAGCAGAGTCCGTGTCTCTGTCTTGTGTAGCGCACACTCCAGTAATCCTCAGATTTGTTGGATCCCATGCTACTCTGCCTTGGCCTTCGGTTGCCACCTGGGCCTAATCACTGATCACGGCCTCACGTGCCCCTCACGCGTAATCATGCAACATCGTTCTACTCTACTCTACGAGTGTGCCTCCACCTCCGAGATCCATGATCCATCTACGTGGCTTGCAGTGTCCGGCCGGCTGATCCGCCGGCGTCATGGGGCGGCCCGATGCGCCATGCCAATGCCATTGAATGGGACTGGCAGGGGAGTAGGTTGCGACTGACGGGGCCGAGCACGAGCACGTACCCCGGCCGGCCATGACATGCCATGCCATGTACTAGTAGTTTTTGCCTCGCAGGCAAAGCGCACGGCGCATGTGTACCGGCACTCTCCCCTGATCTCTGCCAAGGCCAATAAATGCCATCGCCGGGGACAGGAGTCCCATGGCCGGCGTGTGGCCCTCGTCCGTCCCAGAGCGCATGCTTTGCTGCAGCATCTCGTGCGTTTGGAGCTCTTCGTTTGGCTGGCTAGCATGGAACGGGGATGCGGCCGCGCGTGCTGCACCATCTCGGTCTGCTGGGTCTTCCGGATCGGACAATTTAGGGCTGAACCTCTCGTGTGTTTTTAAGCGTGAAGCCGATCCCAAGACCTGTTGCTAGCACAGCCGATCGAGCTCAACCGGGCCGGCATGGCTTATGCCGGCAATGGCAACAACAGTAGCCGGTTTCATCCACGATCGGAGAGGATGGGGCCGCATCGGCTCGCCCAGCGGAACCACATGATCCGCATCTGCCATCTGCACAGGCAGGCAGGCCGCCGATCCAATACGTCCAAACCGCCCCAGCTGTATTTGATCACGCCATGAAACCTAGCCCCTTGAGAGGCTGAGCCCCAAGCCGGCCGGCAAGTAGGCCAAGGGCTCTGGAAGTAGGCGATCCTTCTCCGTGGCAGCGCCAAGGTCCTCGCCATTAAAGATACCAACGCAACACGCATGTGTGTGACAGAAACCGTCCCAGTGCAATGCATCACGATCACATGCCCGATCGCATCGCAATCGCTCGGCCTCTGCATGGCTCCCCTGAGCCGGCACGGGGGAGAGGAGCCGGAGGAGGTATCGGTACGGTACGGAGAGCTCACCCACGTACCCTGTCGTGCTCCTTGTCTCGTAGCCATGGTCTGCCTGCCCCCTCTGCCACCGGCCAGCTGTACCCCCCCTCTCATCACTCATGGCTAGCCAGCTACGCGCACTTGGCGCCCATGCACAGCCGCGGGCACGTCCTTCCTTGTCCTGCCGCGCCTGCCTCTCCTCGTGTACGTGTATCCGGTGGTGGCCTCCACTGTGCCTGTGCGCCATTCATGGTGACATGGGGAGACCATGCACTGTTAGGAACATCACCTCGGCTCAGTGCACCGGTGCAATGCATTAATGTTAGCGACGCGCAGTGCTGGAATATGGTGTAGGTTTCCTTGAGGTTGATACAGGGAGGTCTTGTTACACAGTGAGTGGATGGTTAAACTGGACATCTGACGTGACTTTTGATGCTTAACATCGATGCTCACAGCATCTTTCATTGCTGAACGGAACCGTTGTTCATGCATTCATTATGTTCGATTTTGTAGTAGAAAGTGAAATGAAAAACACGATGGGAAGCACTGTTTGTCTGTAATCGAGCAGCGCTTGACCAGAGCAAATGCGCAAGCCTGGATATTTTCTCGGTAGGTGTGGCCATCTTGAAAGCTACTACTGCTACATGCAGCAACGCTGGGCTGACACAGAGGTAATGAGGCCACAAACATAAAAGATTTGATATCTCGATAAGGTGAAGAGCGACGCCATCACCTGCAGAATTTTGACCAGCTTCCCTCTTCCAGTAGGAGGTCCCTTCTGTTCTCCTGCATAAATGAATCCTGGCATAGTGCCAATGCAACAGTACCTGCACAGCGCAGGCTCGCCGGCCAGCAGTCCACATATTGGTCACCACATCACCGACCTGACCGGACATAGTACGAGCAACAGCGACATTTGCTACCCGGCCAGCTATGGCTCCGAGTCCCGATGGGCATCGCCCTTGCCCCTCTTCTGGTAGTAGTACGTACGTTGTTGGACCATCTTCATCTTTACCTTCCGTGCAGTGAAAGCGAAATTAGAAGTAGGCCTTATGCACATTTTGTTTCAGGAATTCAACTGGCTTCGAGGAACTTTTTTACACAGCTCGATCCATGAACTTAATTATTCCCGTGATTATTAGTAGTTGTTGCAGGTTCGTTCTAATTACTTTGCAAGTTTCTGATGGTTCGTTCATGTGTGGCGTGCAGGCAAAGGGGGCGGACGTGAACGGGAAGGTGTTCCGTGGGTACCCGGCGACGGCAGCGGCGCGGGAGGGGCGCGCGGAGGTGGCGGAGCTGCTGGTGCGGGCCGGTGCGTCGCAGCCGGCCTGCGAGGAGGCCATCGTGGAGGCGGCGCTGCAGGGGCAGGCTGCCCTGGCGGCCATCTTCATGCGCTCCGACCTCGTCCGCCCGCGCGTCGCCGTGCACGCGCTCGTGTCTGCTGCTACTCGCGGCTTCGTCGACGTGGTCGACACGCTCGTCAAGGTATGCCCAGATGTTACATTTCTTTTCTTCTATCTTCTGGGCTTTTACCTGCGGCTTCGACTACATGGGCCCAAGTATTACATGGCTTCTGGCAAAACGGTTTAGCACCAACATATGGGCTTGGGCTTCAACTGCTAGCGAAGTGTTGTCGTAGGGCTCAGGGCTGGGACGGCGTGGGCGCCGCGCGACGAGCCGCAGCATGGGGCGTCGTAGTCTTTAGTCCCACCTCGCTACTTTAGAGAAACTGTGACCGGTTTATAAGGCGAAGGGTAGCACACACCACCGTGTTCGTAAAAAGGAGAGACGGTTGGCATCTCCCCTGACAGGGACGGGAACGGCCTTCGGGCTTTCCTCTAGCACACTGCGGTTAAGGCTACCCGCTTCGGCGGATCTAACCCAATTTTTTTTTGCCGATTTATTTGTTTTTTAGAAAACAATTTGAATAAGATGTTTTTTAAAGTTTTCTACCCATGATTTTTTAACTAACTACTACTACAATGTTCTCGAATATCATCTGATTCTCTCGTTGCAGTGTGGGGCTGATC
>NC_053023.1:566656250-566773842 GCF_003073215.2 Triticum urartu
AAGCATTTATCTCTACACCTATTGTTCAACAACCTGATTGGAATTTACCCTTTGAAATTATGTGTGATGCTAGTGATTATGCTGTAGGTGCTGTTTTAGGGCAAAGAGTTGATACGAAATTAAATGTTATTCAATATGCTAGTAAAACTCCAGACAATGCTCAGAGAATTGTAATACGACTCACTATAGGGCGAATTCTTAGCAGTTGTATTTGCTTGTGATAAGTTCAGACCTTATATTGTTGATTCTAAAGTAACTATTCACACGGATCATGCTGCTATCAAATATCTTATGGAAAATAAAGATGCTAAACCTAGACTTATTAGATGGGTTCTCTTGCTACAAGAATTTGATTTGCATATTATTGATAGAAAGGGAGCTGAGAACCCCGTTGTAGACAACTTGTCTAGGCTAGAGAATGTTCTTGATGGCCCACTACCTATTGATGATAGCTTTCCTGATGAACAATTAAATGTCATAAATGCTTCTCGTATTGCTCCATGGTATGCTGATTATGCTAATTATATTGTTGCTAAATTTATACCACCTAGTTTCACATACCAGCAAAAGAAAAAGTTCTTCTATGATTTGAGACATTACTTTTGGGATGACCCACATCTTTATAAAGAAGGAGTAGATGGTGTTGTTAGGAGTTGTGTACCTGAGCATGAACAGGAACAGATCCTACGCAAGTGTCACTCCGAAGCTTATGGAGGACACCACGCTAGAGATAGAACTGCACATAAGGTATTGCAATCCATTTTTTATTGGCCTACTCTCTTCAAGGATGCCCGTAAGTTTGTTGTATCTTGTGATGAATGTCAAAGAATTGGTAATATTAGTAGACATCAAGAAATGCCTATGAATTACTCACTTGTCATTGAACCATTTGATGTTTGGGGCTTTGATTATATGGGACCTTTTCCTGCCTCCAATGGATACACACATATTTTAGTTGATGTTGATTACGTTACTAAAGTGGGTAGAAGCTATTCCAACTAGTAGTGCTGATCATAACACCTCTATTAAGATGCTTAAAGAAGTTATTTTTTCCGAGGTTTGGAGTCCCTAGATATTTAATGACCGATGATGGTTCACATTTTATTCATGGTGCTTTCCGTAAAATGCTTGCTAAATATGATGTTAATCATAGAATTGCATCTCCTTATCACCCACAGTCTAGTGGTCAAGTAGAATTGAGCAATAGAGAAATCAAATTAATTTTGCAAAAGACTGTTAATAGATCTAGAAAGAATTGGTACAATAAACTTGATGATGCATTATGGGCCTATAGAACTGCATATAAAAATCCTATGGGTATGTCTCCGTATAAAATGGTTTATGGAAAAGCATGTCACTTACCTCTCGAACTAGAACATAAGGCTTATTGGGCTATTAAAGAGCTCAATTATGATTTCAAACTTGCCGGTGAGAAGAGGTTATTTGACATTAGCTCACTTGATGAATGGAGAACCCAAGCGTATGAGAATGCCAAATTATTTAAAGAAAAAGTTAAAAGATGGCATGACAAAAGAATACAAAAGCGTGAGTTTAATGCAGGCGATTATGTATTTCTATACAACTCTCGTTTAAGATTTTTTGCAGGAAAACTTCTCTCTAAAAGGGAAGGTCCTTACGTTATCGAGGAGGTCTATCGTTCGGGTGCCATAAAAATCAACAACTTCGGAGGCACATATCCGAAGGTGGTGAATGGTCAAAGAATTAAACATTATATCTCAGGTAATCCTATAAATGTTGAAACCAATGTTATTGAAACCGTAACCCCGGAGGAATACATAAGGGACACTTTTCGGAATGTTTCAGACTCCGAAAAGGAATAGGTGTGTGGTACGGTAATTAAACCGACTCCAAAACAGTTCTAATGGCAATTTTCTTCCGTTTTGGAATATTTAGAAAAATCGAAAAATAAGAAGCAGTCCGGGAAGGACACGAGGGCTCGACGAGGGTGGAGGGCGCACCCCCTACCTCGTGGGCACCTCGTGTGCTCCCCGGACTCCATTTTCTTGCACGTTACGTATTTTGGTCGGTAAAAATTCATTATATAATCTCCCGGAGGTTTTGACTCCCGTATCACGCAAATATCTCTCGTCTTTGTTTCGAGCTGTTTTTCTGATAGATCTAGGTCATCATGTCGTCTTCAAGTGCCCCCAAGGACAAGTTTTTCAAGAAGGTCATCAACCCCTACCTCGCGGAAGTGCTCCAACACCTTCAAACCATTGAGATGCGTGAGGGGGTGCTGCACATCCGTGATGCTGAGGGACCAAGAAGGACGACAAGCCTACATCATCAACAACTCCACCCTCTCCACCAACAAAGAAGAATTGAGTATCTGGTATGGGCACTCCCCTTGGCAACTACCAAGCTTGGGGGAGTGCCCCAGTATCGTATCACCATCACTTTTATCTTTACCGCTTTTCTTAGTTCGATCCTTTTGATAATATTTTGATCTAGTAGAATAAAAGTTCTTAGTATGATCTAGTTGTGAGTTTTGCTTTATGATCCTTCTATGTAATCGAGTCAGTGAGCTATATATAATAAAGATTAGTGTTGAGTCAAGGGCTTGATTATTTTGCCATGATCTTGAGTGAATAAAAGAAAAGAGAAAAGAATAAAAAGAAATAAAAGAGATCATATGGATCTTATGGAGAGTAATGAGCTCACACAGAAAGAGTATGATGATTAGAAGTTGTTGAGAGTTGACAAACATAGTTTTGGTCATCGTTGCAATTAATAGGAAGTAATAAAGAAAGAGAGGTCTTCACATATAAATACACTATCTTGGACATCTTTTATGATTGTGAGCACTCATTAAAATATGACATGCTAAAGAGTTGACATTGGACAAGGAAGACAACGTAATGGGTTATGTTTTCTTACATCTGAGATAAATTATATTGTCATGGATCATCCAACATGATTGAGCTTGCCTTTCCCCCTCATGCTAGCCAAATTCTTTGCACCAAGTAGAGATACTACTTGTGCTTCCAAACACCCTTAAACCAGTTTTGCCATGAGAGTCCACCATACCTACCTATGGATTGAGTAAGATCCCTCAAGTAAGTTGTCATCGGTGCAAGCAATAAAAAATTGCTCTCCAAATATGTATGACTTATTAGTGTGGGAGAAAATAAGATTTATACGATCGTGTGATATGGAAGAAATAAAAGTGACAGACTGCATAATAAAGGTCCATATCACAAGTGCCAATATAAAGTGATGTTCTTTCACATTAAGATTTTGTGCATCCAACCATAGAAAGCGCATGACAACCTCTGCTTCCCTCTGCGAAGGGCCTATCTTTTACTTTTATCTCCTACCTTGCATAAGAGTCATGGTGATCTTCACCCTTCCTTTTTAAATTTTATCTTTTGGCAAGCACAACATGTTGGAAAGATCCTGGTATATATGGCTAATTGGATGTGAGTTTTCATGAACTATTATTGTTGACATTACCCTTGAGGTAAAACGTTGGGAGGCAAAACTATAAGCCCCTATCTTTCTCTGTGTCCGATTAAAACTCCATACCCATAAGTATTTAGTGAGTGTTAGCAATTGTGAAAGACTATATGATAGTTGAGTATGCGGACTTGCTGAAAAGCTCTTATATTGACTCTTTCCTATGTTATGATAAATTGCAATTGCTCCAATGAAAGAGATTATAGTTTGTTAGTTTTCAATGAAGTTTATGATTCATACTTGAAATTATGATTTAATTGTAACTCTAGCATAAGAGATCATATGACAAGAATTATATAAGTTGTTGTTCTAAGAATGATCATGATGCCCTCATGTCCGTATTTTATTTTTTATCGACACCTCTATCTCTAAACATGTGGACATATTTTTCGATTTCGGCTTTCGCTTGAGGACAAGCGAGGTCTAAGCTTGGGGGAGTTGATACGTCCATTTTGCATCATGCTTTTATATCGATATTTATTGCATTATGGGCTGTTATTACACATTATGTCACAATACTTATGCCTATTCTCTCTTATTTTACAAGGTTTACATAAAGAGGGACAATGCCGGCAGCTGGGATTCTGGGCTAGCAAAGGAGCAAATATTAGAGACCTATTCTGCACAGCTCCAAAAGTCCTGAAACTTCACGGAAGTCCTTTTCAGAATATATAAAAAATACTGAGCGCAAGAAGTTCCGGAGGGGGGCCACACCCTGCCCACGAGGGTGGCGGCGCGCCCTACCCCCTGGGCGTGCCCCCTGCCTCGTGGGCCCCCTGGTGGCCCTCCGATGCCCATCTTATGCTATATGGAGTCTTTCGATGAGAAAAAAAATCATAAGCCAATTTTCTGGACGAGACTCCGCCGCCACAAGGCGGAACCTTGGTGGAATCAATCTAGGGCTCCGGCGGAGCTGCTCTGCCGGGAAAACCTCCCCCGGGAGGGGGAAATCATCGTCATCGTCATCACCAACGAGCCTCTCATCGGGAGGGGGTCAATCTCCATCAACATCTTCACCAGCACCATCTCCTCTCAAACCCTAGTTCATCTCTTGTATCCAATTCTTGTCTCTAAGTCCGGGATTGGTACCTGTGGGTTGCTAGTAGTGTTGATTACTCCTTGTAGTTGATGCTAGTTGGTTTATTTGGTGGAAGATCATATGTTCAGATCCTATATACATATTAATACCCCTCTGATTATGAACGTGAATATGCTTTGCGAGTAGTTACGTTTGTTCCCGAGGACATGGGAGAAGTCTTGCTATTAGTAGTCATGTGAATTTGGTATTCGTTTGATATTTTGATGAGATGTATGTTGTCTCTCCTCTAGTGGTGTTATGTGAACGTCGACTACATGACACTTCACCATTATTTGGGCCTAGAGGAAGGCATTGGGATGTAATAAGTAGATGATGGGTTTCTAGAGTGACAGAAGCTTAAACCCTAGTTTATGCGTTGCTTCGTAAGGGGCTGATTTGGATCCATATGTTTCATGCTATGGTTAGGTTTACCTTAATACTTTTGTTGTAGTTGCGGATGCTTGCAATAGAGGTTAATCATAAGTGGGATGCTTGTTCAAGTAAGGACAATACCCAAGCACCGGTCCACCCACATACCAAATTATCAAAGTACCGAACGTGAATCATATGATCATGATGAAACCTAGCTTGACGATAATTCCCATGTGTCCTCGGGAGCGCTTTTCCCTATATAAAATTTTTTCCAGGCTTGTCCTTCGCTACAAAAAGGATTGAGCCACCTTGCTGTACTTTATTTACTTTTTTTACTTGTTGCTCGTTACAAATTATCTTATCACAAAACTATCTGTCACCTATAATTTCAGTGCGTGCAGAGAATACCTTGCTGAAAACCGCTTATTATTTCCTTCTGCTCCTCGTTGGGTTTGACACTCTTACTTATCGAAAGGACTACGATAGATCCCCTATACTTTTGGGTCATCAAGACTCTTTTCTGGCGCCGTTGCCGGGGAGTGAAGCGCCTTTGGCAGGTGGAATTCGGTAAGGAAAAATTTATATAGTGTGCTGAAATTTACTGTCACTTGTTACTATGGAAAGTAATCCTCTAAGGGGCTTGCTCGTGGTATCTTCACCCCGACCAGTAGAGCAAAGAGTTGCTCCTCAACCTATTGAACCTACTGAAAATGAAAATGTCTACTTTGAGATGCCTTCGGGTATGATAGAAAAACTGCTAGCTAATCCTTTTGCAGGATATGGAACAATGCATCCTGATGAGCACCTAATATATGTGGATGAAGTTTGTGGATTATTTAAGCTTGCAGGTGTGCCCGGTGATGTTATTAAGAAGAATGTCTTCCCTTTATATTTGAAGGGAGATGCATTGACATGGTATAGGCTATGTGATGGTATGGGATCATGGAACTACAAACGATTGAAATTGGAATTTCATCAGAAGTTTTATCCTATGCACCTTGTTCATCGTGATCGCAATTATATATATAATTTTTGGCCTCGCGAAGGAGAAAGCATCGCTCAAGCTTGGGGGAGGCTTAAATCAATTTTATATTCATGCCCGAATCATGAGCTCTTAAGAGAAATGATTATTCAAAATTTTTATGCTCGGCTTTCTGATAACAACCGCACCATGCTCGATACTTCATGTGCTAGCTCTTTTATGATGACGACTATTGAATACAAATGGGATTTATTGGAAAGAATTAAATGCAACTCTGAAGATTGGGATCTCGAGGAAGGTAAGGAGTCAGGTATGACACCTAAGTTTGATTGTGTTAAATCTTTTATGGATATCGATGTTTTTCGTAAATTTAGCACTAAATATGGACTTGACTCTGAAATAGTAGCTTCTTTCTGTGAATCCTTTGCTACTCATACTGATCTCCCTAAAGAGAAGTGGTTTAAATATCATCCTCCCATAGAAGTAAAAGTAGCTGCACCTATTAAAGTTGAAGAAAAGACTAGCACTTATAATGATCCTATTGTTCCTACTGCTTATGTTGAGAAACCACCTTTTCCTGTTAGGATAAAAGATTATGCTGAAGCTTCAACTGTGGTTCGTAAAAGCAATATTAGAACTTATACACCTCCTGAGCAAATTAAAGTTGAACCTAATATTGCTATTGTTAAAGATCTCTTGTCTGATAATATTGATGGGCATGTTATTCATTTCTGTGATGAGACTGCTAGAATTGCTAAACCTTGCGCTAAAGATAAACATAGACCCGTGGTAGGCATGCCTGTTATTTCTGTTAAAATAGGAGATCATTGTTATCATGGCTTATGTGATATGGGTGCCAGTGCAAGTGCTATACCTCATGACTTCTACAAAGAAATTATGCATGATATTGCACTTGCTGAGATAGAAGATATTGATGTCACAATTAAACTTGCCAATAGAGATACTATTTCACCACTTGGAATTGTTAGAGATGTTGAAGTCTTGTGTGGGAAAACTAAATATCCTTCTGATTTTCTTGTTCTTGGTTCCCCACAAGATAGCTTTTCTCCCATTATATTTGGTAGACCCTTCTTGAACACAGTTAATGCTAAGATAGATTGCGAAAAGGATATTGTTACTATTGGTTTAGGTGATATGTCTCATGAGTTTAATTTCTCTTAATTTCGTAGACAACACCGTGAAGAGGAATTGCCTAGTAAATATGAAATTATTGGTCTTGCTTCTATTGCCGTGCCTCCTAGTGATCCTTTAGAACAATATCTGCTAGACCATGAAAATGATATGTTTATGAATGAAAGAAGGGAAATAGATGAAGTGTTCTTTAAACAGGAACCCATCCTGAAACACAATTTTCCTGTCGAAATCCTAGGGGATCCTCCTCCACCCAAGGGCGATCCCGTGTTTGACCTCAAACCGTTACCTGATACTCTTAAATATGCTTATCTTGATGAGAAAAAGATATATTCTGTTATTATTAGTGCTAACCTTTCAGAGCATGAAGAAGAGAGATTATTGAAAACTCTGAAGAAGCACCATGCTGCTATTGGATATACTCTCGATGATCTTAAGGGCATTAGTCCCACACTATGTCAACACAAAATAAACTTGGAGAAAGATGCCAAACCAGTTCGTGATCACCAACGACGGCTGAATCCTAAGATGAAAGAAGTGGTAAGAAAGGAAATACTAAAGCTCCTTGGGGCAGGTATAATTTATCCCGTTGCTAATAGTCAGTGGGTAAGTCCTGTCCATTGTGTCCCTAAAAAGGGAGGTATTACTGTCATTCCTAATGATAAAGATGAATTGATTCCGCAACGAATTATTACACGTTATAGGATGGTAATTGATTTCCGCAAATTAAATAAGGCTACTAAAAAAGATCATTACCCCTTACCTTTTATTGATCAAATGCTAGAAAGATTATCCAAACATACACATTTTTGCTTTCTAGATGGTTATTCTAGTTTCTCTCAAATACCTGTGTTAGCTGATGATCAATCTAAGACCACTTTTACTTGCCCGTTTGGTACTTTTGCTTATAGACGTATGCCTTTTGGTTTATGTAATGCACCTGCTACCTTCCAAAGATGCATGATGGGTATATTCTCTAACTTTTGTGAAAACATTTGTGAGGTTTTCATGGACGATTTCTCCGTCTATGGATCCTCTTTTGATGATTGCTTAAGCAACCTAGATCGAGTTTTACAGAGATGTGAAGAAACTAACCTTGTCTTGAATTGGGAGAACTGCCACTTTATGGTTAATGAAGGTATTGTCTTGGGGCATAAAGTTTCTGAAAGAGGTATTGAAGTTGATAAAGCTAAGGTTGATGCTATTGAAAAGATGTCATGTCCCAAGGACATCAAAGGTATAAGAAGTTTCCTTGGTCACGCCAGTTTTTATAGGAGGTTCATTAAGGACTTCTCAAAAAATTTCTCGGCCTCCGACTAATTTATTACAAAAAGATATACCATTTGTTTTTTATGATGATTGCGTAGAAGCATTGGAAATACTTAAGAAAGCATTGATCTATGCACCTATTATTCAGCCACCTAATTGGAATTTACCCTTTGAAATTATGTGTGATGCTAGTGATTATGCTGTAGGTGCTGTTTTAGGGCAAAGAGTTGATACGAAATTAAATGTTATTCAATATGCTAGTAAAACTCCAGACAATGCTCAGAGAAATTATGCTAATACTGAAAAAGAATGCTTAGCAGTTGTATTTGCTTGTGATAAGTTCAGACCTTATATTGTTGATTCTAAAGTAACTATTCACACGGATCATGCTGCTATCAAATATCTTATGGAAAAGAAAGATGCTAAACCTAGACTTATTAGATGGGTTCTCTTGCTACAATAATTTGATTTGCATATTATTGATAGAAAGGGAGCTGAGAACCCCATTGCAGACAACTTGTCTAGGCTAGAGAATGTTCTTGATGACCCACTACCTATTGATGATAGCTTTCCCGATGAACAATTAAATGTCATAAATGCTTGTCGTACTGCTCCATGGTATGCTGATTATATTGTTGCTATATTTATACCACCTAGTTTCACATACCAGCACAAGAAAAAGTTCTTTTATGATTTGAGACATTACTTTTGGGATGGCCCACATCTTTATAAAGAAGGAGTAGATGGTGTTATTAGGCGTTGTGTATCTGAGCATGAACAGGAACAGATCCTACGCAAGTGTCACCCCGAAGCTTATGGAGGACACCACACTGGAGATAGAACTTCACATAAGGTATTGCAATCCGGTTTTTATTGGCCTACTCTCTTCAAGGATGCCCGTAAGTTTGTTGTATCTTGTGATGAATGTCATAGAATTGGTAATATTAGTAGACATCAAGAAATGCCTATGAATTACTCACTTTTTATTGAACCATTTGATGTTTTGGGCTTTGATTATATGGGACCTTTTCCTGCCTCCAATGGATACACACATATTTTAGTTGCTGTTGATTACGTTACTAAGTGGGTAGAAGCTATTCCAACTAGTATTGCTGATCATAACACCTTTATTAAGATGCTTAAAGAAGTTATTTTTCTGAGGTTTGGAGTCCCTAGATATTTAATGACTGATGGTGGTTCACATTTTATTCATGGTGCTTTCTGTAAAATGCTTGCTAAATATGATGTTAATCATAGAATTGCATCTCCTTATTACCCGCAGTCTAGTGGTCAAGTAGAATTGAGCAATAGAGAACTCAAATTAATTTTGCAAAAGACTGTTAATAGATCTAGAAAGAATTGGTGCAAGAAGCTTGATGATGCATTATGGGCCTATAGAACTGCATATAAAAATCCTATGGGTATGTCTCCGTATAAAATGGTTTATGGAAAAGCATGTCACTTACCTCTTGAACTAGAACATAAGGCTTATTGGGCTATTAAAGAGCTCAATTATGATTTCAAACTTGCCGGTGAGAAGAGGTTATTTGACATTAGCTCACTTGATGAGTGGAGAACCCAGGCCTACGAGAATGCCAAATTATTTAAAGAAAAAGTTAAAAGATGGCATGACAAAAGAATACAAAAGCGTGAGTTTAATGCAGGCGATTATGTATTGCTATACAACTCTTGTTTAAGATTTTTTGCAGGAAAACTTCTCTCTAAATGGGAAGGTCCTTACGTTATCGAGGAGGTCTATCATTCCGGTGCCATAAAAATCAACAACTTCGAAGGCACAAATCCGAAGGTGGTGAACGGTCAAAGAATTAAACATTATATCTCAGGTAATCCTATAAATGTTTAAACCAATATTATTGAAACCGTAACCCCGGAGGAGTACATAAGGGACACTTTCCGGAATGTTTCAGACTCCGAAAAGGAATAGGTGTGTGGTACGATAAGTAAACCAACTCCAAAACAAGAATTATATAAGTTGCTGTTCTAAGAATGATCATGATGCCCTCATGTCCGTATTTTATTTTTATCGACACCTCTATCTCTAAACATGTGGACATATTTTTCAATTTCGGTCTAAACATACGTCCATTTTGTGTCATGCTTTTATATCGATATTTATTGCATTATGGGCTGTTATTACACATTATGTCACAATACTTATGCCTATTCTCTCTTATTTTACAAGGTTTACATAAAGAGGGAGAATGCCGGCAGCTGGGATTCTGGGCTGGCAAAGGAGCAAATATTGGAGACCTATTCTGCACAGCTCCAAAAGTCCTGAAACTTCACGGAAGTCATTTTCAGAATATATAAAAAATACTGAGCACAAGAAGTTCCGGAGGGGGCCACACCCTGCCCATGAGGGTGGGGGGCGCGCCCTACCCCCCTGGGCGCACCCCCTGCCTCGTGGGCCCCCTGGTGGCCCTCTGATGCCCATCTTCTGCTATATGGAGTCTTTCGATGAGAAAAAAAATCATAAGCCAGCTTTCTGGACGAGACTCCGCCGCCACGAGGCGGAACCTTGGCGGAATCAATCTAGGGCTCCGGCGGAGCTGCTTTGCCGGGGAAACTTCCCTCCGGGAGGGGGAAATCTTCGTCATCGTCATCACCAACGAGCCTCTCATCGGGAGGGGGTCAATCTCCATCAACATCTTCACCAGCACTGAGGGAGTCCTGGATTAGGGGGTGTTCGGGTAGCCGGACTATACCTTCAGCTGGACTCCAGGACTATGAAGATACAAGATTGAAGACTTCGTCCCGTGTCCGGATGGGACTTTCCTTGGCGTGGAAGGCAAGCTTGGCGATGCAGATATTCAAGATCTCCTACCATTGTAACCAACTATATGTAACCCTAACCCTATCCGGTGTCTATATAAACCGGAGGGTTGTAGTCCGTAGGCAATAAACTCCATATACAACAATCATACCATAGGCTAGCTTCTAGGGTTTAGCCTCCTTGATCTCGTGGTAGATCTACTCTTGTACTACCCATATCATCAATATTAATCAAGCAGGACGTAGGGTTTTACCTCGATCAAGAGGGCCCGAACCTGGGTAAAACATCGTGTTCCCTGCCTCCTGTTACCATCCGACCTAGACGCACAGTTCAGGACCCACTACCCGAGATCCGCCGGTTTTGACATCGACATTGGTGCTTTCATTGAGAGTTCCTCTGTGCCATCACAATCAGGAAGGATGCCTCCTCCCGTCTTTAAAGACGGCACCGTTGCTAAGGGAGCCTTGTCTGTCGGCCAAACCCTCCGGCTAGGTGGTTTCCTCATGACCGCCTGTTTGGCTGTTGCGCCGACGGTGACCTCTCGGGTCATCAAAAGCAACCTACACATCAGCTCGGAGCTCGTCGAGCTGCTAGATCCAATGGAGCTCTCTTCCGTAAACGAGCTCTTGGATCGCATCGCCGCCCTGGGGGTCGCTACGGATTATGACCAGGTTGGGCTTAAACCCGATCTAAGAGAAATTAACTCTCCCCAAGTCACCCACCATGTTGCCGTGGTAGAGGCGCAGTGCGGCGACCCTTCATCTATTTTAAGGACTAGCTACGTCCGAATTCCCGACTCCTCCAAGCCGGATACCCACGGAGAGGAAGATGTAACTCAAGACCTGAGCTTAGGATCAGGCAACGGGCTAGATTCGTTGGACAACATCCAAGAATCCGAACTTCAGAGTTCGGAAACTCTTCGGCCTCTGAATCTTGGATTGGGTGAGGTTTCAGATTCAACGACACCCGCCCACCCGAACATAAGCAATCTCTCCCAAATCAGGCAGAGGCCCGAGGAAACAGTACATCATTACTGGGCCAGATTCCTCCTGGTTATGAACAGCATAAAGGATTGCCGTGAGGGAGACGCAATCTCAATTTTCTGCAGTAATTGCACGGACGAGGGAATCCTTAATGCCGTAAGTCGTCGTGATATTACACGCTTCGCTGACTTGGCGTCCATAGTACAAAAATACTGTGCGATGGAAAGCACGTGGAAAACCGAAATAAAATTTTGGGATAATCCGGCCTTGAATAGTAATCCCGTCCGAACTAAGAGGGTGCATCATCATAGGACACCCGGGATGAACACCAAAAAGCCAAAACCCTCTACACGGCATGGAACCGTACTGGAAAGGTGGCTTGATGGACCCTGTAGAATTCATAGTATAGAGGACGCCACACCAACTCACAGCCTTAGAGCATGTTGGATACTCCGGCAGGTGGCCAAAATTGGCGAGGACCTCTTAATTCTGGAGGCCGTAGAAAGCCAGCCCGAGGACACCAGTATCGTTCTCACAGTCTTCGAGACTTTCGCATCAAACAATATGCGAAAAAGAACACTCCGCAGCCTCGCCGAAGTCTATCAAGTTGCAACAATAAATCCATGGAGCGACACTGCTATTACCTTCAACTCAAGTGATGAACCTAGATTCCGAACAACCAGAGCACCAGCCGCATTGGTACTCAGTCCCATAGTGGACGGCTTTCGCCTCACCAAGGTGCTCATGGATGGAGGCAGCGGACTGAACCTCATTTATGAGGAAACCCTTCAAAAAATGGAAATAGACTGGAACCGCATCGAGCGAAGCAGCACAACCTTTAGAGGAATAATCCCCAGTCGAGAAGCGCGCTGCACAGGAAAAATCACACTAGATGTGGTGTTCGGCACACCGGATAATTATAGGTCCGAAGAAGTCACGTTTCAGGTGGCCCCGTTTAAGAGCGGATATCACGCTTTACTAGGGCGGGAAGCATTCACAATCTTCCAAGAAATACCCCATTACGGGTACATGAAGCTTAAGATGCCCGGGCCAAATGGAATTATCACTCTAGCTAGTGATCCGGACATAGCACTCCGCGCCGAAAACAAGACGGCCGCATTAGCCCTTGAGGCGCTATCCGAAGCCTTAGTGGCCGAGGAACTGACTGCGCTGCGCTCCATGGTTAATCGGGGTCCATCACCAGCACCATCTCCTCTCAAACCCTAGTTCATATCTTGTATCCAATTCTTGTCTCTAAGTCCGGGATTGGTACCTGTGGGTTACTAGTAGTGTTGATTACTCCTTAGTTGATGCTAGTTGGTTTATTTGGTGGAAGATCATATGTTCAGATCCTATATACATATTAATACCCCTCTGATTATGAACATGAATATGCTTTGTGAGTAGTTACGTTTGTTCCTGAGGACATGGGAGAAGTCTTGCTATTAGTAGTCATGTGAGTTTGGTATTTGTTCGATATTTTGATGAGATGTATGTTGTCTCTCCTCTAGTGTTGTTATGTGAACGTCGACTACATGACACTTCACCATTATTTGGGCCTAGAGGAAGGCATTGGGAAGTAATAAGTAGATGATGGGTTGCTAGAGTGACAGAAGCTTAAACGCTAGTTTATGCGTTACTTCGTAAGGGGCTGATTTGGATCCATATGTTTCATGCTATGGTTAGGTTTACCTTAATACTTTTGTTGTAGTTGTGGATGCTTGCAATAGAGGTTAATCCTAAGTGGGATGCTTGTCCAAGTAAGGACAGTACCCAAGCACCGGTCCACCCACATACCAAATTATCAAAGTACCAAATGCGAATCATATGATTGTGATGAAACCTAGCTTGACGATAATTCCCTTGTGTCCTCGGGTGCGCTTTTCTCTATGTAAGAATTTGTCTAGGCTTGTCCTTTGCTACAAAAAGAATTGGGCCACCTTGCTGCACTTTATTTAATTTTGTAACTTGTTGCTCGTTACAAATTATCTTATCACAAAACTATCTATCACCTATAATTTCAGTGCTTGCAGAGAATACCTTGCTGAAAACCGCTTATTATTTCCTTCTGCTTCTCGTTGGGTTCGACACTCTTACTTATCGAAAGGACTACGATAGATCCCCTATACTTGTGGGTCATCACACGTCACCTCACCAGGCCCTAAGTGCCTTCACCCCCTCACGGAGCAACCAGCGGCAGGCTGGTGACCATAACGGCAGATCGTGTTCTTCCTTGTGCTGGCTCGCAGGAATCTCACGAGGATAACACTAGGCGGCACCGCGAGCTCCCACATCTTCCAAGTAATCCTCTTGCATGTTAGAAGGGGGGCTCCTGAGCATCGCGACTCAGGAGCTCTTACTGGCTCTCCAGCCCTCACCCCCTGGCCTTGACCACGGCATGCGACCTGGCAGACCAGCGGCGGCTGAGCTCGCTCGAGGGCCGGGACCTGAGGACGTAGAGCACAAAGGAGAGCATTGAAAGGGGAAGGACTCGTATGGGCCTGACCTAGCTACGTTGTGGATGTTCATGCACAGGTCTGGCGCATCAGGAAGAATCGACCCTGGACCGCCAAGATAAGTCACGAGCTTAGATCAACTAATCGTTGGAACCTAGGGGACACGCTTGTCGCAGCCCTGTTGCGGCAACGTCACCTCCCTTTCTTATCTTACCACGGCTGCTTGAGCACTAAAGGGGACCCCCTGAGCATCGCGCCTCAGGGGTTCTTACTAGACCTCGGGCCGCTCACCTCCTGGCGTTGACCACGGCACGCGACCTGGCATACCAGCGACAGCTGAACCTTGCCTGGGGACCGGGACCTGTCAGCGTAGAGCAACAAGCTATCGCGAGATTGGAAAGGGAAGACCGAGCCTAAACAGGACTTGCGCTCACAAGGCTTCCATAATTAGGATAATATCAACAAAAGACATTGCAGACCCTTTACATGCCCCCACGGGGTACTTCTTGATTCCTCACAGGAAACAAAAGACGAGAACCTAGGAGAATCCTATCTACACACCCCCGCGGCTGACGCCATCATCAACAGTGGGCCGCGGGAGGCCGGTGCCAACCCCGTCCAGATCAGCGACGGTGGTGGCCGGACGTTGCGGCCCTGCTCCGGGCGCGACGAGAGCTCGGGGGCACATAGCTGTCGTCGCTCGTCTCCAGAGTCTCGTAGAGCTCGGGAGAACCGCTAGACTCCTAAGAATCGCTGCTGCTGGAGCAGCCGCCGAGTGGGGCGCGCCTCATCTTGGTGCTCCCCTTTGGGGCAACACTCCAAGCGGTGACCGTCCGCGTCGAAGACCTTGAAGAACAACATGGAGGCACCGTCGTACTCGAAGTGGATCGCGAGGGCGCCCTCCGCATGGCAAACCCGCGCGACCTCTCCCCAGCCGCGGGTCATGAAGATCTTGCTGGTGGAGACTGCTTCAACCTCTGCTCCGGTCGCTGGAGCGTCGCAATCGGCATGCTGCAACCAGAGCTCGAGAGGCCCCCTCGGCGGCATCACGTCGGAGAAGAAACGCGGGAAGCAGATCCAGGAGCTTGGGGGCATCACCTCCCACAGCACGAGCTCACGTGAGGAGTCCGCAGCATGGACTCCAGGAGAGACGGCGCTCGTCGCCGCAGCGCGTCGACCTTGGCCGTGGTGCGCGCACCGGTGCTCGTTGCTCCTTCCTCCTGAGCCCCCGGCTTGAGCGTGCAAGGGCAGTGGATACCCAGGAGGAGGCCGCTCGCACCAAGGCCTCATCACCATCTGCATCTCCGCGGCGTCGCAACTATGGACCGAGCTCTTCTTCGGTGGGAGCAGCGCTGGCACGTTGAGGGGAACCTTTCCCTCCTCCTCAGCCAAAAACCTACGGATCGGCGCCATTGAAGTTGCTACTAGTAGTGGAGCAGAGGAGGAAGAAGCAGGCGGAATGGGAAGAAGTGGGGGATGGGGATCCTCCCCTTCCTCATTTATAGCAAGAGAAGGCCAACCAGCGCCCCCCATGATCACAGGTAATGATGGTTTTCCTTGCATGTCGCAGGGACTTGTCAAGCCGGGCAGTTGCCGAGATAGCATGGGGAAGCGGAGACGCCCACGTCCAATCAACCGCCACACGTCAATCGAGGCCGCAGGCTTTTGGGGCCCGCGGCACTCCGCGCTTGACCTTTGGCTTCACCTCGAAGCCAAGCCCGAGTGCGCCTTGGGCCCGGGAGCTACTATCGGCGTTATGGGAACAGGGGTCCCTAGACTTGCCTACCTGCAGCCCGCGGCGTGGCTGGGCTGGCAGGTCTGTACGGCCCATCTTCATCGACAAGGCATTCAAGACCCTCACGAGGGGCCAAGTCTCGCGAGGCGGACGGCGCAAGACCTCCTCAGGAGCGGCCTCGCCATGCAGGCTCACGAGGGGCGGAGAGATCAAGGCAAGGTAAACCTTGCGAGGTCCTCGTGACATGAGCCATGACGATCAAGACTAGGCGGGCGCCAGCGCGCGCAGTGTCTTTGCTTCCTCTTTGCTGCCAAGGGGGAAAGCGCAGGCGCGGAGTACCGAGGCATCAAGCAAAGGTTTCCATATCGGTGCAACAAGACCAAGACCAGCAGGACGACAAGATGGAGGTCACCATGGAGCCCAAGACGGCGTCACCACCAGAGCCTTTTGCAGGCGAAGACCACTTTTGTCAGGATAAGCTGTACTAGCTGTCCCCTTTCAAATTGGCCGTTGTTGGCTCCCTTTCCGCTCAATATTTGGGGAGAGGACCAGGGCCTATATAAGTAGAACTGGCCACCACAGCAGAGGGGATCAACCTCATCACGAATCGAGGACGGATCATCAAGATCATCCCCAACCACACACCCACCAAGCACAAGAACACCTCAACCTCAGGAGGTTGTTCTTCCCCTTATACTGTTCATCATCAGCCCAAGAGGCAATCCACCACCACCACACTAGAGTAGGGTGTTACACCACAAGGGTGGCCCGAACCAGTATAAATCTTGTGTCTTTGTGTTGCAAGTTCGTCGAGTTCGTCCGTGAGATCATAGAGAGCTAGGGCGTGGATCGGTAGGAAGGAAACCTTCGCGCGCACCCCAGTGTTCGAACCTTGAGGGTTTGCCGGAACCCGTGATCCGACAGTTCTGTACCATCAGGTCCTGAGTGTTTCAGCCGTTACATATGAGCGACTGAGATTCCCAACAACTTCAGGTTGGCCACGGGAATCAACAAGTTCACCTGCGAATCCAAGCCCGAAATCTGGCTAGAAGATTACGGAGTGGCGGTCTAGATTGGTGGCGCCAATGATAATGTGGCCATGAAGCAATTGCCACTGATGCTAGAGGGCTTTGCTGGCGCTTGGCTAACACAGCTCCTGCCGGGTAGCATTTTTTGCTGGGATGATTTGGCAAAGGTGTTCCTCAAGATTTTCAAAGGCACATACAAGAGAGCAGGAGGTTTGACCGAGTTGCGGCACTATGTGCAGAAACAGAATGAAACTCTCCGAGAGTATATTCAGCGGCGGGCCACTTTGCACAATCTGGTGGAGAATGTCACCAAGCACTAGGCAATCTACTCCTTCAAGGCCGGAGTTAGATACCGGGAGCTGAACATGAAGTTCGGCCGAACTGAGACCCCGACTCCCAGTTGGGCTATGGAGATAGCCAACCGGTATGCCAATAGTGAAGAAGAAGACTGGCTAAGGAGTGGCGAGAGCCGAGCAGGCGATGCACATCAGTCGGAGAACAAGGGAAAGAACCACAAGCAGATGGCAGATGTTGGAGGGAGCGCTGAGGCCGTGGCTCTGCCCGGCCCAGGGAAGAAGAGATCCCAAAACTAGAAAAACGATTGGAAGGGGAAAAAGCAAGTCACCATGAAGAACGACATCCTCGACCAACCTTGCCAGATCCACACAAAGAAATATGAAGAAGGCAATTTGATCTTGCCCAAACACACCACTCGGGAGTGTCGACTCCTGAAGCAAGAGATGCAGCAAGATTCTTCTAGAGACAAGGATGAAGATGACGATGACGAGGCCAAGGGTACTTCCGGGTACCCCAACGTCGAGAACGTCTTGATGATCTTTGCCGACATCGAGAGCATCGGGGCTCCGGAGAGGGGGATTCGTCGCCGTCGTCATCATCAACCATCCTCCATCACCAATTTCATGATGCTCACCGCCGTGCGTGAGTAATTCCATCGTAGGCTTGCTGGACAATGATGGGTTGGATGAGATTTATCATGTAATCGAGTTAGTTTTGTTAGGGTTTGATCCCTAGTATCCACTATGTTCTGAGATTGATGTTGCTATGACTTTGCTATGCTTAATGCTTGTCACTAGGGCCCGAGTGCCATGATTTCAGATCTGAACCTATTATGTTTTCATGAATATATGCGAGTTCTTGATCCTATCTTGCAAGTCTATAGTCACCTACTATGTGTTATGATCCGGCAACCCCGAAGTGACAATAATCGGGACCACTCCCGGTGATGACCATAGTTTGAGGAGTTCATGTATTCACTATGTGCTAATGCTTTGTTCCGGTTCTCTATTAAAAGGAGGCCTTCATATCCCTTAGTTTCCGATAGGACCCCGTTGCCACGGGAGGGTAGGACAAAAGATGTCATGCAAGTTCTTTTCCATAAGCACATATGACTATATACGGAATACATGCCTACATTACATTGATGAATTGGAGCTAGTTCCGTGTCACCCTATGTTATGACTGTTACATGATGAACCGCATCCGGCATAATTATCCATCACTAATCCGGTGCCTACGAGTTTTCCATATACTGGTTTACGCTTATTTACTTTCCCGCTGCTACTATTACAATCACTACAAAATACCAAAAACATTACTTTTGCTGTCTTTACTTTTGTTGCTGCTACCACCACTATCATATTACTTTGCTACTAAACACTTTGCTGTAGATACTAAGTTTCTAGGTGTGGTTGAATTGACAACTCAGCTGCTAATACTTGAGAATATTCTTTGGCCCCCCTTGTGTCGAATCAATAAATTTGGGTTGAATACTCTACCCTCGAAAGCTGTTGCGATCCCCTATACTTATGGGTTATCAGTGATGGACTTCTGAAGCGCTTATCACGCCATCCTGGGTAGGCCTACCTACGCACATTCTAGGGCCCGTCCATGTTATGTGTATCTTAAGCTTAAGATGCCAGGGCCGAAAGGCGTGATCACCATCACGGGAAATCAGAAGTTGGCCGAAGAGTGCCTCTAGAAGGGCTCCCAGATTGCTGATGAGTAGAGGGCAATGGCCGAGCTGGACGAATACAAGAAGGCGGTGGATGCAAGCGAGTTGTTGAAATCCAAGAAGCCGACTGTGGAATCTACTTTCCAGTCGGTCGGGGAAACGAAGGCAGTTCAGATCAATCCCAAAGTCCTGAGCGCTGCCCCGACCAACATCTCCATCACCCTCGATAACAAATAGTAATCCGAGATCGTTCAGTTCCTCCGTGAGAACTCAGACATCTTCACATGGAAGCCTTCTGACATGCCGGGTGTTCCTAGGGAACTGGCCGAGCACAAACTTCGTGTCGATTCGATGATGAAGCCTATAAAGGAGCATCTTCGGAGATCTTCCACTGAGAAGCGCAAGGTGATTGGCGAAGAGATAGCGCGGCTCTTAGCCATTGAGTTCATCCGAGAGGTGTACCACTCCAAGTGGCTCACCAATGTTGTCCTGGTGCCGAAGAAAGACAAATCTCTTCAAATGTGTGTAGATTTTAGGCATATCAATCGGGCCTACCTGAAATATCATTTCTCTCTCCCTCGAATAGATCAGATAGTAGATTCTACTGCCGGACGTTAGCGGTTGTCGTTTCTGTATGCTGATGCGGCTTGAACTACATCGACATTTCCCCAAAGAGGAAGGGATGATGCAACATAGCTATGGTAGGTATTTCCCACAGTGATGAGACCAAGGTTATCAAACCAGTAGGAGAACCACACAACACTACGTGAACGGCACATTCACACAAAGAACAAATACTTGGAACCCGAGGTAAAAGAGGGGTTGTCAATCCCTCCCGGGTAAAATGATAGATAAATTTGTAGTAGATCGGATAAATAGATCTCGCGGGAACGCGAGATAAAATAAATAGCAATAAATTGCAGCAGGATATTTTTGGGTTTTTGGATTAACTGATCTGAAAATAAAAGCAAATAAAAATATATCCCGAAGGCAAATATGATAAGGAAGAGACTCGGGGGCCATATATTTCACTAGTGGCTTCTCTCGAGAAAAATAGCATACGGTGGGTAAACAAATTACTGTTGGGAAATTGGTAGAACTTCAAATAATCATGATGATATCCAGGCAATGATCATTATATAGGCATCACCTCCAAGATTAGTAGACCGACTCCTGCCTGCATTCACTACTATTACTCCACTCATCGACCATTATCCAGCATGCATCTAGTGTATTAAGTTCATGGAGAAACGGAGTAATGCAATAAGAATGGTGACTAGATCTATTCATGTAGGTATAGATCCCATCTTGTTATCCTTAATGGCAACGATACATATGTGTCATTTCCCCTTATGTCACTGGGATTGAGCACCGTAAGATCGAACTCATCACAAAGCACCTCTGCCCATGGCAAGAAAAATCGATCTAGTCGGCCTAACTAAACCAAAGATTCGAAGAAGAAATACGGGGCTATAAGTAATCATGCATATAAGAGATCAAAAGACTCAAATAATTTTCATGGATGAAAACATAGATCCGATCATAAACTCAAAGTTCATCGGATCCCAACAAACGCGCCGCAAAAGGAGTTACATCAAATAGATCTCCAAGATACTATTGTATTGAGAATCAAAGAGAGAGAGGAAGCCATCTAGGTACTAACTACGGACACGTAGGTTTACAATGAACTACTCACACATCATCGGATAGGCACAATTGAGGATGTTGAACCCCTCCGTGATGGTCTCTAGATTGGATATGTGGTTTCCGGAACTTGCGGCGGCTGGAATTGTGTTTCGTTGACTCCCCTAGGGTTTTTGGAATATTGGGGTATTTATAGAGCAAAGAGGTGGTGCGGGAGGCCACTGAGGTGGGCACAACCTGAAGGAAATATGCCCTAGAGGCAATAATAAAGTTGTTATTTATATTTCCTTATAAAATGATAAATGTTTATTATTCATGCTAGAATTGTATTAACCGGAAACTTAGTACATGTGTGAATACATAGACAAACAAAGTGTCACTAGTATGCCTCTACTTGACTACCTTGTTAATCAAAGATGGTTAAGTTTCCTATCCATAGATATGAGTTGACATTTGATGAATGGGATCACATCATTAGAGAATGATGTGATTGACTTGACCCATCCGTTAGCTTAGCACTATGATCGTTTAGTTTATTGTTATTTCTTTCTCCATAACTTATACATGTTCCTATGACTATGAGATTATGCAACTCCCGAATACCAGAGGAACACTTATTGTGCTATCAAACGTCACAACGTAACTGGGTGACTATAAAGATTCTCTACAGGTGTCTCCGATGGTGTTTGTTGAGTTGGCATAGATCAAGATTAGGATTTGTCACTCTGTGTATCGGAGAGGTATCTCTGGGCCCTCTCGGTAATGCACATCACTTTAAGCCTTGCAAGCAATGTGACTAATGAGTTAGTTGCGGGATGATGCATTACAGAACAAGTAAAGAGACTTGCCGGTAACGAGATTGAACTAGGTATTGAGATACCGACGATCGAATCTCGGGCAAGTAACATACCGATGACAAAGGGAACAACGTATGTTATTATGTGGTTTGACCTATAAAGATCTTCGTAGAATATGTGGGAGCCAATATGAGCATCCAGGTTCCGCTATTGGTTATTGACAAGAGATGAGTCTCGGTCATGTCTACATAGTTCTTGAACCCGTAGGGTCCACACGCTTAACGTTCGATGATGATTGGTATTATGAGTTTATGCGTTCTGATTTTCGGAAGGTTGTTCGGTATCCTGGATGTGATCACGGACATGACGAGGAGTCTCAAAATGGTCGAGACATAAATATTGATATATTGGATGACTATATTCGGGCACCGGATGAGTTCCGGTGGTCACCGGATATATATTGAAGTGCCGGAAGGGTTATTGGAACCACCGGAGAAGTAATGGGCCTTATTGGGCCTAGGGGAGAGAGAGAGGGGCTGCCAAGGTTTGGCCGCGCCCCCTCATGGGCCTAGTCCGAATTGGACTAGGGGGAGGGGCAGCGCCCCCTCCTTCCTTCTGTTTCCCCTCCTTCCTTCTTCTCCTAGGACTAGGAAAGGGGGGAGTCCTACTCATACTAGGAGGAGGATTCCTCCCCCCTTTGGCGGACCTTTGAGGGCCGGCCGACCTCCCCCTCCCTCCTTTATATACGTGGTGAGGGGGGCACCCTAGAACACACAAGTTGATTATTTAGCCATGTGCGGTGCCCCCCTCCACAGATTTCCATCTCGGCCATATTGTCGTAGTGCTTAGCCGAAGCCCTGTGTCGGTAAATTCATCATCACCGTCACCATGCCATCATGCTGATGAAACTCTCCCTCGGCCTCAGCTGGATCTAGAGTTCGAGGGACGTCACCGACCTGAACGTGTGCAGATCGCGGAGGTGTCGTGCGTTCGGTACTTGATCGGTTGGATCATGAAGACATTTGACTACATCAACCGCGTTACTAAACGCTTCCTCTTTCGGTCTACGAGGGTACGTAGACATACTCTCCCCCTCTCGTTGCTATGCATCTCCTAGATAGATCTTGCATGATTGTAGGATTCTTTTTGAAATACCGCGTTCCCCAACAGTGGCATCCAAGCCAGGTCTATGCGTAGATGTTATATGCACGAGTAAAACACAAAGGAGTTGTGGGCGTGGGTATATACATATTGCTTGTTGTCACTAGTTGATTCTTGATTTAGCGGTATTGTTGGATGAAGCGACTCAGACCGACATTACGCGTACGCTTACGCGGGACTGGTTCTACCGACGTGCTTCGCACACCGGTGGCTAGTGGGTGCTTGTTTCTCCAACTTTACTTGAATCAGTTTCCATGAATAGGGTTCTTTCTGAAGATCAAAAAGCAATCACTATATTACATTGTGGTTTTGATGCGTAGGTAAGAACGGTTCTTGCTAGAAGCCCGTGGCAGCCACGTAAAACTTGCAATAATAAAGTAGAGGACGTCTAACTTGTTTTTGCAGGGCATGTTGTGATGTGATATGGTCAAGACGTGATTATATAAATTGTTGTATGAGATGATCATGTCTTGTAACACTGTTATCAGCAACTGGCAGGAGCCATATGGTTGTCGCTTTATTGTATGAAATGTAATCGCCATGCAATTGCTTTACTTTATCACTAAGTGGTAGCGATAGTCATAGAAGAAATAGTTGGCGAGACGACAACGATGCTTCGATGGAGATCAAGGTCTCAAGCCAGTGATGATGGTGATCATGACGGTGCTTTGGAGATGGAGATCAAAAGGCACAAGATGATGATGGGCATATCATATCACTTATATTGATTGCACGTGATGTTTATCCTTTATGCATCTTATTTTGCTTAGTTCGACGGTAGCATTATAAGATGATCTCTCACCAAATTTCAAGGTATAAGTGTTCTCCCTGAGTATGCACCGTTGCTACACTTCGTCGTGCTGAGACACCATGTGATGATTGGGTGTGATAAGCTCTATGTTCACATACAACGGGTGCAAGCCAGTTTTGCACACGCAAAATACTCGGTTTAAACTTGACGAGCCTAGCATATGCAGATATGGCCTCGGAACACTGAGACCGAAAGGTCGAGCATGAATCATATAGTAGATATGATCAAGATAGTGATGTTCACCATTGAAAACTACTCCATCTCACGTGATGATCGGACATGGTTTAGTTGATATGGATCACGTGATCACTTAGATGATTAGAGAGATGTCTATCTAAATGGGAGTTCTTAATTAATATGATTAATTGAACTTTAATTTATCATGAACTTAGTATCTTAGAGTATTTTGCATATCTATGTTGTAGATCAATAGCTCGCGTATAGCTCCCTGTTTTATTTTTTGATATGTTCCTAGAGGAAAATAAGTTGAAAGATGATAGTAGCAATGATGCGGACTAGGTCCGTGATCTAAGGATTATCCTCATTGCTGCACAGAAGAATTATGTCCTTGATGCACCGCTAGGTGACGGACCTATTGCAGGAGCATATGCAGATGTTATGAACGTTTGGCAAAGCTCGGTATGATGACTACTTGATAGTTTAGTGCACCATGCTTTACGGCTTAGAACTGGGACTTCAAAAATGTTTTTGAATGCCACGGAACATATAAGATGTTCCAAGAGCTGAAATTTGTATTTCAGACTCATGTCCGAGTCGAGAGGTATGAGACCTCTGACAAATACTTTTCCTACAAGATGGAGGAGAATAGCTCATCCAGTGAGCATGTGCTCAGAATGTCTGAGCAATATAATCGCTTGAATCAAGTGGGAGTTAATCTTCCAGATAAGATAGTGATTGACAGAGTTCTCTAGTCACTATCACCAAGTTACTGGAACTTCGTGATGAACTACAATATGCAAGGGATGACGAAAATGATTCCCCAAGCTCTTCGCGATTCTAAAATCGGCAAAGGTAGAAATCAAGAAAAGCATCAAGTGTTGATGGTTGATAAGACCACTAGTTTCAAGTAAAATAGCAAGGGAAAGAAAGGGAACTTCAAGAAGAATGGCAAGCAAGTTGCCACTCCCATGAAGAAGCCCACAGCTAGACCCAAGCCTAAAACTGAGTGCTTCTACTGCAAAGGAAATGGTCACTTGAAGCGAAACTACCCCAAATACTTGGCGGATAAGAAGGATGGAAAAGTGAACAAAGGTATATTTGATATATAGATTATTGATGTGTACTTTACTAGTTTTCATAGTAACCCGCAGGTATTTGATACCGATTTAGTTGCTAAGATTAGTAAGTCGAAACAGGAGTTACAAAATGAACAGAGACTAGTTCTGGGCAAGGTGATGATGTGTGTTGGAAGTGATTCCAAGGTTGATAAGATCACCATCGCACACTCCCTTTACCTTCGGGATTAGTGTTGAACCTAAAATAAATGTTATTTGGTGTTTTCGTTGAGCATAATATGATTGGATCATGTTTATTGCAATACGGTTACTCATTTAAGTCAAAGAATAATTGTTATTCTGTTTACATGAATAAAACCTTCCGAGGTCATACACCCAAGGTGAATGGTTTATTGAATCTCTATCATAGTGATACACATATTCATAATATTGATGCCAAAAGATGCAAAGTTGATAATGATAGTGCAACATATTTGTGGCACTGCCGTTTAGGTCATATTGATGTAAAGCACATGAAGGAACTCCATGCTGATGGGCTTTTGGAATCACTTGATTATGAATCACTTGATGCTTGTGAACCATGCCTCATGGGCAAGATGACTAAGACTCCATTCTTCAGAACAATGGAGCGAGCAACAGACTTGTTAGAAATAATACATACTGATGTGTGCGGTCCAATGAGTGTTGAGGCTCACGATGGGTATCGTTTTTTCTAACCTTCACAGATGATTTGAGTAGATATGGGTATATCTACTTGATGAAACATAAGTCTAAAACATTTGAAAAGTTCAAAGAATTTTAGAGTGAAGTGGAAAATCATCGTAACAAGAAAATAAAGTTTCTATGATCTGATCGCAGGAGACGAATATTTGAGTTACGAGTTTGGTATTCATCTGAAACAATGTGGAATAGTTTCGCAACTCACGCCACCTGGAACACCATAGCGTAATGGTGTGTCGGAACGTCATAACCGTACTTTATTAGATATGGTGCAATCTATGATCTATCTTAACCGAATTACCACTATCGTTTTGGGGTTATGCATTATAGATAGCTGCATTCATGTTAAATAGGGCATCGTCTAAAAATCTGTTGAGATGACACCGTATGAACTGTGGTTTAGTAAGAAACCTAAGTTGTCGTTTCTTAAAGTTTGGGGTTGCAATGCTTTTGTGAAAATTTTTCAGCCTGATTAGCTCAAACCCAAATTGGAGAAGTGCGTCTTCATAGGATACTCAAAAGAAACTGTTGGGTACACCTTCTATCACAGATCCGAAGGCAAGATATTTGTTACTAAAAATGGATCCTTTCTAGAGGAGTTTCTCTCGAAAGAAGTGAGTGGGAGGACAGTAGAACTTGATGAGGTAACTGTACCTTCTCCCTTATTGGAAAGTAGTTCATCACAGAAATTAGTTCTAGTGATTCCTACACCAATTAGTGAGGAAGCTAATGATGATGATCATCAAACTTCTGATTAAGTTACTACCGAACCTCGTAGGTCAGATCCTCACCAGAGTGGTACGGTAATCCTGTTCTGGAGGTCATGTTACTTGACCATGACGAACCTACGAACTATGAGGAAGCGATGATGAGCCCAGATTCCGCAAAATGGCTTGAGGCCATGAAATCTGAGATGGGATCCATGTATGAGAACAAAGTGTGGACTTTGGTCGACTTGCCTGATGATCGGCAAGCCATTGAGAATAAATGGATCTTCAAGAGGAAGACGGACGCTAATAGTAGTGTTACTATCTAAAAGCTCGAATTGTCGCAAAAAAGTTTTTCAACAAGTTCAAGGTGTTGACTACGATGAGATTTTCTCACTCGTATCGATGCTTAAAAGTCTGTCTGGATCATGTTAGTAGTTGCCGCATTTTATGAAATCTGGCAAATGGATATAAAAACTACATTCCTTAATGGATTTATAAAAGAAGAGTTGTATATGATGCAACCAGAAGGTTTTGTCAATCCTAAAGGTGCTAACAAACTGTGCAAGCTCCAGGGATCCATCTATGGACTGGTGCAAGCATCTCAGAGTTGGAATATACGCTTTGATGAATTGATCAAAGCATATGGTTTTACACAGACTTCTCGAGAAGCCTGTATTTACAAGAGAGTGAGTGGGAGCTCTGTAGCATTTCTGATATTATATGTGGATGACATATTGTTGATCGGAAATGATACTGAATTTCTGGATAGCATAAAAGGATACTTGAATAAGAATTTTTCAATGAAAGACCTCGGTGAAGCTGCTTACATATTGGGCATCAAGATCTATAGAGATAGATCAACAAGCTTGATAAATTTTTCAGTGAGTACATACCTTGACAAGTTTTTGAAGTAGTTCAATATGGAACAGTCAAAGAAGGAGTTCTCGCCTGTGTTGCAAGGTGTGAAGTTGAGTAAAGACTCAAAACACGACCACGACAGAAAATAGAAAGAGAATGAAAAATCATTCCCTATGCCTTAGTCACAGGTTCTATAAAGTATGCTATGCTGTGTACCAGACCTATTGTATACCTTAGCATGATTTTGGCAAGGGAGTACAATAGTGATCTAGGAGTAGATCACTGGACAATGGTCAAAATAATCCTTAGAGGACTAAGGAAATATTTCTCGGTTATGGAGGTGATAAAAGAGTTCGTCGTAAAGAGTTACGTCGATACAAGCTTTTGGCACTGATCTAGATGACTATAAGTCTCGATCTAGATACATATTGAAAATGGTAGCAATTAGCTAGAGTAGTTCCGTGTAGAGTATTATAGACATAGAAATTTGCAAAATACATACGGATCTGAATGTTGCAGACCCGTAGACTAAACTTCTCTCACAAGCAAAACATGATCACTCTTTGGGTTTTAATCACATAGCGCTGTGAACTAGATTATTGACTCTAGTAAACCCTTTGGGTATTAGTCACATGAAGATGTGAACTATTGGTGTGAAATCACATGATGATGTGAACTAGATTATTGACTCTAGTGCAAGTGGGAGACTGAAGGAAATATGCCCAAGAGGCAATAATAAAGTTGTTATTTATATTTCCTTATATCATGACAAAATATTTCTTAGTCATGCTAGAATTGTATTAACCAGAAACTTAGTACATGTGTGAATACATAGACAAACAGAGTGTCACTAGTATGCCTCTATTTGACTAGCTCATTAATCAAAGATGGTTAAGTTTCCTACCCATAGACATGAGTTGTCATTTGATGAATGGGATCACATCATTAGTGAATGATGTGATTGACTTGACCCATCCATTAGCTTAGCACTATGATCGTTTAGTTTATTGCTATTGCTTTCTCCATAACTTATACATGTTCCAATGACTATGAGATTATGCAACTCCCGAATACCAGAGGAACACTTAGTGTGCTATCAAACGTCACAACGTAACTGGGTGACTTCAAAGATGCTCTACAGGTGTCTCCGATTGTGTTTGTTGAGTTGGCATAGATCAAGATTAGGGTTTGTCACTCCGTGTATCGGAGAGGTATCTCTGGGCCCTCTCGGTAATGCACATCACTATAAGCCTTGCAAGCAATGTGAATAATGAGTTAGTTGTGGGATGATGCATTACAGAATGAGTAAAGAGACTTATCGGTAATGAGATTGAACTAGGTATTGAGATACCGACGATCGTATCTCGGGCAAGTAACATACCGATGACAAAGGGAACAGCGTATGTTGTTATGCGGGCTGACCGATAAAGATCTTCGTAGAATATGTGGGAGCCAATATGAGCATCCAGGTTCCACTATTGTTTATTGACCGGAGATGAGTCTTGGTCATGTCTACATAGTTGTCGAACCCGTAGGGTCCGCACGCTTAACGTTCGATGACGATCGGTATTATGGGTTTATGTGTTTTGATGTACCGAAGGTTGTTCAGAGTCCCGGATGTGATCACGGTCATGACGAGGAGTCTCGAAATGGTCGAGACATGAAGATTGATATGTTGGATGACTATATTCGGACACCGGATGAGTTCTGGGGGTCACCGGATATATATCATAGTGCCAGAAGGGTTATCGGAACCACCGGAGAAGTAATGGGCCTTACTGGGCCTAGGGAGAGAGAGAGGGGCTGCCAAGGGCTGGCCATGCGCCCTCCCATGGGCCTAGTCCGAATTGGACAAGGGGGAGGGGCAGCGCCCCCTCCTTCCTTCTCTTCCCCCTCCTCCCTTCTTCTCCTAGTAGGACTAGGAAATGGGGAGTCTACTCCTACTAGGAGGAGGATTCCTCCCCCCTTTGGCGCGCCTATGAGGGCCGGCCGGCCTCCCCCTCCCTGCTTCATATACGTGGGGAGGGGGCACCCTAGAACACATTAGTTGATTGTTTAGCCGTGTGCGGTGCCCCCCTCCATAGATTTCCACCTCGGTCATATTGTCGTAGTGCTTAGGCGAAGTCCCGCGTCGGTAAATTCATCATCACCGTCACCACGCCGTCGTGCTGACGAAACTCTCCCTTGGCCTCAGCTGGATCTAGAGTTCGAGGGACGTCACCGAGCTGAACGTGTGCAGATCACGGAGGTGCCGTGCGTTCGGCACTTGATCGGTTGGATCGCGAAGACGTTCGACTACATCAACCGCATTAGTAAATGCTTCTGCTTTCGGTCTACAAGGGTACATAGACATACTCTCTCCCTCTCGTTGCTATGCATCTCCTAGATAGATCTTGTGTGATCGTAGGAATTTTTTTGAAATACTGCGTTCCCCAACACAACCCACCAGGGTGCGCCTGGGCCCCTAGGCACGCCCAGGCGGGCTGTGCCCCCCTCAGGGCACCCCTCTGGTACTTCTTTGGCCCATCCCGTGTCTTCTGGCCCATAAAAATTCTCCAAAAAGTTTCACTGCGTTTGGACTCCGTTTTTATTGATTTTCTGCGAATTAAAAAACAAGCAAAAAACAACAACTGGTACTGGGCACTATGTCAATAGGTTAGTCCCAAAAAATGATATGAAGTTGCTATAAAATGATTGTAAAACATCCAAGAATGATAATATAACAACATGAAACAATCAAAAATTATAGATACGTTGGAGACGTATCAGCATCCCCAAGCTTAATTCCTGCTTGTCCTAGAGTAGGTAAATGACAAAAACAAAAATTTTGATGTGGAATGCTGCCTAACATGTTCATCACATATTCTTTTCCTTGTAGCATGGACATTTGGACTTTTATATGATTCAAAGCAATAGTCTAGTTTTGACATGAAGATTTCAATACTCTAGCATATCAACAAGCAACCATGTCTTTCAAAATATCAACACTAAAGCAAGTTATCCCTAGCCCATTATGCTCGATCATTGATCCATTCATGAAAAACACTCGCATATTAGCTACATCCAATGCTCAAGTACAATAGCAGTGCCCCTCAGTTGGTGCTTTATAAGAGAATATGGAGACTTAAAATTAAATTGAATAAAGTAAATAGAAAGGCCCTTCGCAGAGGGAAGTAGGGATTTGTAGAGGTGCCAGGGCTCAAAGCGAAAAAGATAGAGATAAAAACATTTTGGGTGGCATGCTTTTCCTGTCAACGAAAATGATCGAGTAGTTCCCAATACTTTACACGCTAGATATATCATAGGTGGTTCCCAAATAGAAAATAAAGTTTATTCCTTTTTCCACCATACTTTCACATTCCACGGCTAACTGAATCCACGGGTGCCGTCCATACGAACACTTTCCAAGGAATTTATTATTTGATAACATAAAGTAAATTCATTGTTCATTTCAGGACTGGGCATCCGTAATACCTTTGTTGTACTCTAGTGAAATGACAAGTGAATAAACACTCATCTTGAGAATAACACATCTAGGATGGAAACATATCAGCCACCCCCTACCATTTCATGAGCGGTTGATGTCGCTTGAAGCTACATCGGTATTTACCCAAAGAGGAATGGATGATGCAGCACATCGGCGGTAGGTATTTCCCTCAGATGTGAAACAAAGGTTATTGAACCAATAGGAGAACCAAGCAACACAACGTAAACAGCTCCTGCACATAAATAACAACTTCTCGCAATCCGACGTGTTAAAGGGGTTGTCAATCCCTTCCGGGGTACAGCGCCTCAAGATAGGTAAACACACATGAGGTAAATTTGTAGTAGATTGATAGATCAAACGCCGAATAAAATAAATAATAATAAATTGCAGCAAGGTATTTTTGGGTTTTTGGTTTAGTAGATCTGAAAATAAATGCAAAGGAAAAGTAGATCGCAAAGGCAAATAATATGAGAAAGAGACCCAGGGGCCATAGGTTTCACTAGTGGCTTATCTTGAGAAAAATAGCAAATGGTGGGTGAACAAATTACTGTTGGGAAATTGATAGAACTTCAAATACTCATGACGATATCTAGGCAATGATCATTACATAGGCATCACGTCCAAGATTAGTAGATCGACTCCTGCCTGCATCTACTACTATTACTCCACACATCGACCGCTATCCAGCATGCATCTAGTGCATTAAGTTCATGGAGAAATGGAGTAATGCAATAAGAACGATGACATGATGTAGACATGATCTATCAATGTAGATATAGACCCCATCATTTTATCCTTAGTACCAACGATACACACGTGTCGGTTCCCCTTCTGTCACTGGGATCAAGCACCGTAAGATCGAACCCACTACAAAGCACCTCTTCCCATTGAAAGATAAATAGATCAAGTTGGCCAAACAAAAACCAAACATTGGAGAAGAAATACGAGGCTATAAGCAATCATGCATAAAAGAGAACAAAGAAACTCAAATACTTTCATGGATATAAAAAGGTAGATCTGATCATAAACTCAAAGTTCATAGGATCCCAACAAACACACCGCGAAAGAGTTACATCATATGGATATCCAAGAGACCATTGTATTGAGAATCAAAAGAGAGAGAGGAAGCCATCTAGCTACTAACTACGTACCCTGATGGTCTACAAAGAACTACTCACACATCATCGGAGAGGCACCAATGGAGGTGGTGAACCCCATCCGAGATGGTGTCTAGATTGGATCTGGTTGTTCTGGACTCTGCGGCAGCTGGATCAATATTTCTTTGACTCCCCTAGGGGGGAATATTGGGGTATTTATAGAGAAAAGAGGCGGTCCGGGGGGCACCCAAGGTGGGCACAACTCACAGGGCGCGCTTGGGCCTCCCAGCGCGCCCTGGTGGGTTGTGCTCCCCTCGGGGCACCCCCCCAGGCGCAGCCATGGCCCATTGCGTTCCTTCTGGTTCATAAAAAAATTGCGTAAAGTTTCGTGGCATTTGGACTCCGTTTGATATTGATTTTCTGTGATGTAAAAAACATGAAAAAAACAACAACTGAAACTTGGCACTATGTCAATAGGTTAGTACCAAAAAATGATATGAAATGACTATAAATGATTATAAAACATCCAAGATTGATAATATAACAACATGGAACAATCAAAACTTATAGATATGTTGGAGACGTATCAACATCCCCAAGCTTAACTCCTACTCGTCCTCGAGTAGGTAAGTGATAAAAACAGAATTTTTGATGTGGAATGCTGCCTAACATGTCATGTCATATTCTTTTCTTTATAGCATGGAAATTGGGACTTTTATATTGTTCAAAGCAATAGTCTAGTTTTGGCATGATAATTTAAATACTCAAGCATATCAACAAGCAACCATGTCTTTCAAAATATCAACACTAAAATAAGTTATCCCTAGCCCATCATGCTCAACCATTGATCCATTCATGAAGCACACTCGCATATTAGCTATACCCAATACTCAAGTACGATCATATTGCCTCCTAGTTGGTGCTTTTATAAGAGAAGATGGAGACTCAAATTCAAAATAAAAATTGCATAAAGTAAAAGAAAGGCCCTTCGTAGAGGGAAGTAGGGATTTGTAGAGGTGCCAGAGCTCAAAGCGAAAAACTTAGAGATAAAAACATTTTGGGAGGTGTATCCATCCCACCAACGAAAACGACTTAGAGTTCCCAATACTTTCCATGCTTAGATATATTATAGGCGGTTCCCAAACAGAAAATAAAGTTTATTCCTTTTTCCACCATACTTTCACTTTCCATGGCTAGCTGTATCCACGCTTGCCCTCCATACCAACACTTTCAAATGAATTTATTATTTGACAACATAAAGTAAATTCATTTTTTTCATTTCGGGACTGGGCATCCGTAATACCTTTGCCTTACTCTCGTGTAATGACAAGTGAATAAACACTCATCGTGAGAATAACACATCTAACATGGAAAATATTAGCCACCCCTCACCGCTCCACGAGCGAAACGAACACACAAAAGAGAAGTGTCGTGGTGGGCGCACGGCAGATGCCATGGGATGGCTAAAGAGAGGAGGAGGCTCGAGGGCATTGGTGGGCTCCAGAGGCGAGGTCGGCATGAGCGAGCGCGGGACGCAAGACATACCCAGGTTCGGGGCTCTCCGGAGAGATAACACCCCTAGTCCTGCCGAGTGTAATAGTACAAAGTTGCTCCGAGAGCTGTATGGAGGGAGAAGGAGGTGTGGCCAAGGCTTAGGCTGCTCCCTCTCCTCGGGTGTTGCTTTGTGTGTGATCAATTGTGTGAATGAAGTGGGTTCTGCCCGTATGCGAGGAGGCTCCTGGGGGGTTTTATAGGTCAACCCCCTAGGGGTACAAGGGTAATATTACAAGGCCGTAGGGACGGCTTATCAGTGTCCAGGAACCCGGTGCTGGGACCCGCCGGGTGCCATGGCTCACCGGGTTATCCGGGCGCGGACCCCATGCGCCTAGGGGGCACTGTGTGCCGTCTTGTCGATCGTCAGGGCATGGTCGGGTTGAGTCGGCTACAGTGGTGCTCTGTCAGGTCGTTGCTTGTGGGCGTCATTGGTCACGCCGGGACACTGTTTCCACGCCCGACCTAGTTAGCGGGTAGGCGTAGGGCATTGTAGCCACGCCGGCCCTAGTCAACGGGTAGGTGGAGGGCACTGGTGCCTCGTCTGGCTGACCAGAGGCATGGGCGGGGTACTGTGGCGTTGATCATTAGTTGGCGGAGACTCGTCCCATCGTACGGCTAGGATGGGACGGCCACTGACCCTTGGCCGGGTTTGGAGAACATGCCAAGGGCGGTGCTGGCTTGCTGGAGAAGTCTTGAGCTTGGCTGTTGGGGCCGAGTCGAGGAGCATGGCGGGTCGGCCTGCTTGGTCGGATCGACCGACCTGGCCGAGTCGAGTAACTCGGCCAAGGTCGGTCCGGATTGAGGGCCGATGATGGCCCCGTTGTTTTCGAAAAGGATCCGAGTTCCATTGCATGCCTGGGGTTCATCCCCCGACAGTAGTCCCCGAAGCTGTGAAGGTCCGCCGTCTTCGAGTGGTGGGCCTTCGCAGTTTCCCCCTTGTGCAGAGGCAAACTTGGTGACCACCGGGTCTGGCAACACCCACTGTGTGCCGGCTTCCGGAAGCCGGATCACGACGTCTTGGTTGCGGCGGGAAACCGAGGGGCTCGACGAATCTTGGGCAATCTGTTGGGCTTCGCGCGGCCGTCACGTGGCGCCTGGGAGCCGGAAGGGCCTGACAGGCCACGCGCGTGATAGGACGGTGTGACGCTCTGGGGCCCGCCGCTGCACGCCCTTGGGCCACGCGTGCAGATTTATTGCGGCGTCCGCAGGTCGGTTGCTATTCTCCGGGCAGTTATTGCATGCGTACGTGCGCAATTATGGCAGGGAAGTGGGAGGGGCGAGCGCCGACGATCCCACTTCCCCACGTTTCGAATCATGGCCTATAAATTGGGGGCAAGGGGGGCGGCGGAGATCACTCACGCTCGCGCACTCCTGGCTCTTTGTCCTTCATGTGCTTCCGACGATCGCCGCCAGCTAAGACGCCCGCCGTTCCGAGCAGAGTTTTCCTGCCATCTTCGTTTCCCCTTTCTTCTTCCTCTTCACGCATGGGACGATGGCGCTGCCGTCAGGGATGGGATCGACTATCACCCTCGATGACATCACCTACCCCTGCGACACCAGGCTCCTGCCGAGGGTGGAGGAGGTCGAGGCTCGCCTCCCGCGAGGCGAGCAGGAGCCGCGGCCCAGAGGCTCGGAGCGGGTGGTCTTCCTGCCGCACTTCAAGCGCGGGTTCGGGCTGCCCGCGAGCGGCTTCTTCCGCGAGATTCTGGAGTTCTTCGGGCTTCAGCCTCATCACCTTGGCGCCGGCGCAATCATGGATCTGTCCGGCTTCGTCACTCTCTGCGAGGGGTACCTGGGGGTCAAGCCTTTGATCGACCTCTGGGTGCGCTTCTTCTCTCTGAAGCAGCAGGGGCCGAAGGCCGGGGAGATGTCCGAGTGCAGGGCAGCCATCAACACCAAGCGGTCAGGCGCCGACTGCCCAAAGATGCCGCTGGAGGATTCCGCCAAGAAATGGCAGAATTCATTCTTCTACGTCCGCAGCGTCGGCGAGGACCGCATCAACCTTTCGCCGTTCATCAACTCACCGCCGTGGGGGAAGCTGAACTGGGGGTATTACCCCAAGCACCCGTCGCAGGAGGTGATCAACCTGTGCGAGCGAGTGTTGGTGATGAAGGAGCAGGAGGGGCTCACCGGCACCGACCTCATCACCGCCTTCATCGTCCGGTGGGTGCTGCCGCTGCAGCGGCGCGGCCACCTCATCGGTCAGATGGCCGGCCTCCAAGATCCCAACCGCATGGCGAATACGCAGTTCGCGGTGGACCAGATCGCGCGCCAGGTTAATGATATCTCCAAGGCCAACTTGGGGGTCGACTGGGCGTTCTGGAAGGCCCCGTACAGCCGCGCAAACCCGGCACCGTTGGTGAGTCCCTGGTCTCCGTACTTCGCTGCTGCTTATCTTCTCATTCGTCCTGACGCGACGCGGGAGGTGCTTCTGAATGCCATCCGGCACCCTTATGACTGGGCGCAGGCGCAGGTGGTGCGGGACGCCTCGGAGGAGCCCGAGGCCCAAGACGGAGCGAGGCGGCGGCCGATACGGCGCAGGGCGCCGAGCAGGTGAGCCTCGTTTATACACTTTGAGTTGCCGGTCGCGGGATGGCTTCAGAAATGTTGATGCGAGCTGTTGAACAGCGGCGCCGGGTGGAGGAGGCGGCGGCGTGGCCGGAGCCGGGTCGTCTCGGGGGGGGGACGGCGGCGCCCGCACGGGAAGGATATCGCCCCGCCGCGGGCCCCAGCCGTGAAGCGCGCGGCGGACCCGGCCAGAGGCGCGAAGCCGCCCGCCAAGAGGAGGCGCGGTGCTCCGCAGGAAAGGGCGGCGAGGCCCGAAGTTCCGGTGGTGCCGGGGTAAGTGATTTCTTGTGCCCGAGCCAAGTTGCCAAGTGGCCCTGCTCGACCCGGCGTAATCATTTTTGTCTTGTTCTTCAGGTCGCCGATTTCGCTAGCGCTCGCGGCGGCAGATGCCGCGTGCGTCGAGGGCGCCGCATTCCGAAGGAGCCGATCTGGCGCTGCTGACCGGGACGAGGACGAGGATGGGGACGAAGCACCGGAGGATCCGGACCTCGTCCTGGACCCGGCCGACACCGAGGACCTGGCCTGGCGGGATCGGAACCAGGCCGAGGCGAAGCTGGCGGCGGCGTCGACCCAGGCCTGGGTCAGAGCCGCGACGGCATGGGCACAAGCCGGCGAAGGGCCGGCGTGGCCGGAGATGCCGGCGGGGACGGTGGCGGCGACGACGGTCTTCGTGCCGGCGTCGGCAAGGGAGCACGGCCAAGGCGGCCTTGTGGATGCGATGGACCTCGACCGGGAGGTCGTGGTTGTCGAGGACGGCACCCCATCACGGACCGACGTGGTCGAGCGGGAGGGGGCCGATGGAGGTGGCGGCGAGGGCGGCGCCGGAGGGGGCACCCCGGCCGTCGGCGGACGAGGCGCCGCTGGTGGTGGGGCCTAAAACCGCTCCGTTAACCGAGCCGGCATCGGTGCCGGGGAGGGCGCTGGAGAAGGCACCAGCTTCAGGGGTCGGCCAGCGGAGGGCACACCCTGGCGATCAGGGCCGGAGGACGCCGGGCTGCCGAGCTGCGGGCGTCGCGGAGCGGGACCAGCGAGGTCCCTTTCGGACCTCTGACCCAGGAGGAGGCGACAATGGCCGCCGTAACCCGTCGCTGCGAGGGCGGACGGACCGGATCCAGGCTTTCGCCCGGGCCGAAGTCGAGGCGACATAGGATCTGGAGCGCGCCGTCTTCGTAAGTTTCAGTCCGCGCTCTGTTTTTTCTTTTTCTGTTGTTTTCCTCTTCGTGGGGCGCGTCAGCGCATCCACTGGGTGTAGCCCCTGAGATCCGGGCCAACTGCGTGGCAGTTGGGCCGAATCTTATCTTACTGGCTTGTGCTGATTGTTTCTTCTTGTAGCAACTTGACTCCTACTGGGTCAACGTCTTCAACCGGCTCCTTGAGAGGCATCGGCGTCTCAAGGAGGGGCGCGCCGCCAAGGAGGAGGAGCTCCGCGTCGCGACAAGTATTTCTTCTTCATGATCTTTTCTAGTGGGGGCGTGCTAGCGCACCCACTGGGTGTAGCCTCCGAGATTCGGGCCAACTGCGTGGCAGTTGGGTTGAATCTTAATGTAGTACTTTGTCGCCGAGTTTCTTCTTCTGCAGCCGAGGTGCTGTCTTGGAGGACCCGGCTGATTCGGGCTGGCTTTCGCTATGACCGGCTTGTCGTGGACGTCGGCCGGCTTGGGGCCGAGGTGGAGGCGGCGAGGGCGGAGGCGACGGGAGCCCGGAAGGCGCTTGACGAGGCCAGCCGGCTGCGGGAGCAGCTGGCGGGCGACAAGAGACGGCTCGAGGCCGAGGTGGAGCAGCTCAAGGCGAAGGCCGCCAAGGTCGTGGAGGCGCAGCAGGCCCTTGCCGAGGCGGACCAGCAGTGCGGCAAGCTGGCCGACGACAAGGGACAGCTCCAGGCCGAGGTGGAGTGCCTGAAAGCATTGGTGGCCACGGCGGAGGAGACCCGGCAGGGGGAGACCCGGCTCTGGGAGGAGGCCATGAAGGCGGCCGAGGACAAGGACGCCGAGCTGAAGGCGGCCCTTGCCAAGGTCGCTGACTTGGAGAAGGCGCTGGAGGAGCGCGACCGCACCATCGCCCGGGAGCAGCGCGGTACGTTGCTCGAAGCATAGCACCTGGAAGAGTCCTTCTCCAGTACGTGTTTTTCTTTGGTTTTGTTGTTGCTGCCGGGTTGGGACTCTGACCTCTCTTCCTTAGTAGTTTTGTTCTCACTTGCTTTTCTTCTTGATAGGGACCTTCCCGGAGACGCTCCCACTGGCGGAGGAGGCTGTCCGCTTTCAGCGAGACCCATAGGGAGTCATGGGCTCCGGGACCGACCCGAATGTGGCCTGGACCTTCCTGGAGATCGTGACTGCTGCCCAGACCCACCTGCGGGTCCTGAGCGACCAGATGGGGCGGCTTTCTCAGGCCGGCGTGGCGATGACGGCGACCCTCTGGCCGGGTTCCATTACGCCGGGCAGCTTCACACGGCTAGCGTGTTGGTTGGAGGTGGGCCCGGACCGTCTTCACGAGTGGCGGGTCTCCGCCGCTCGCACCGGCGCCGAGATTGGTGATACGTCTCCAACGTATCTATAATTTTTGATTGTTCCATGCTATATTATATTCTGTTTTGGACATTATTGGGCTTTATTATACACTTTTATATTATTTTTGGGACTAACCTATTAAGCGTAGGCCCAGCCCAGAATTGCTGTTTTTTGCCTATTATAGGGTTTCGCAGAAAAAGAATATCAAATGGAGTCCAAACGGAATGAAACCTTCGGGAACGTGATTTTTAGAACGAACATGATCCAGAGGACTTGGACCCTACGTCAAGCAATCAACGAGGAAGGCACGAGGTAGGGGGGCGCGCCTACCCCCCCAGGCGCGCCCTCGACCCTCATGGGCCCCCTGTTGCTCCACCGACGTACTCCTTCCTCCTATATATACCTACGTACCCCCAAACTACCAGATACGGAACCAAAACCCTAATTCCACCGCCGTAACTTTCTGTATCCACGAGATCCCATCTTGGGGCCTTTTCCGGAGCTCCGCCGGAGGGGGCATCGATCACGGAGGGCTTCTACATCAACACCATAGCCTCTTCGATGAAGTGTGAGTAGTTTACTTCAGACCTATATGTCCATAGTTATTAGCTAGATGGCTTCTTCTCTCTTTTTTGATCTCAATACAAAGTTCTCCCCCTCTCTTGTGGAGATCTATTCGATGTAATATTCTTTTGCGGTGTGTTTGTTGAGACCGATGAATTGTGGGTTTATGATCAAGTCTATCTATGAACAATATTTGAATCTTCTCTGAATTCTTTTATGTATGATTGGTTATCTTTGCAAGTCTCTTTGAATTATCAGTTTGGTTTGGCCTACTGGATTGATCTTTCTTGCAATGGGAGAAGTGCTTAGCTTTGGGTTCAATCTTGCGGTGTCCTTTCCCAGTGACAATAGGGGTAGCAAGGCACGTATTGTATTGTTGCCATCGAGGATAACAAGATGGGGTTTATATCATATTGCATGAGTTTATCCCTCTACATCATGTCATCTTGCTTAAAGCGTTACTCTGTTCTCTTGAACTTAATACTCTAGATGCATGCTGGATAGCGGTCTATGTGTGGAGTAATAGTAGTAGATGCAGGCAGGAGTCGGGGTACTTGTCTTGGACGTGATGCCTATATACATGATCATACCTATATATTCTCATAACTAAGCTCAATTTGTCAATTGCTCAATAGTAATTTGTTTACCCACCGTAAATACTTATGCTCTTGAGAGAAGCCACTAGTGAAACCTATGGCCCCCGGGTCTATCTTCCATCATATTAATGTTTCAATACTTAGTTATTTCCTTTGCCATTTATTTTACTTTGCATCTTTTATTTCTCTTTATCTTAAAAGTACCAAAAATATTATATTATCATATCTATCAGATCTCACTCTCGTAAGTGACCGTGTAGGGATTCACAACCCCTTATCGTGTTGGTTGCGAGGATTTATTTGTTTGTGTAGGTGCGAGGGACTTATGCGTAGCCTCCTACTGGATTGATACCTTGGTTCTCAAAAACTAAGGGAAATACTTACGCTACTTTGCGGCATCATCCTTTCCTCTTCAAGGGAAAATCAACGCAAGTGCTCAAGAGGTAGCAAGAAGGATTTCTGGCGCCGTTGTCGGGGAGGTTCGCGCAAGACAAGTCAAGATTTGACTCCCGACAACGAGTCACTTGTGGCGCCGTTGGAAGTCAAGACATACCAAGTAGCCATCACAAACCCTTATCTCCCGCATTACATTATTTGCCATTTGCCTCTCGTTTTCCTCTCCCCCACTTCACCCTTGCCGTTTTATTCGCCCTCTCTCTCCATCCTCCCTCTCTTTCTCTATTTTGCCTCTTTTTGCCCGTTTCTTGTTTGCTTGTGTGTTGGATTGCTTGCGTGTCACGATGGCTCAAGATAATACTAAATTGTGTGACTTCACCAATACCAACAACAATGATTTCCTTAGCACTCCGATTGCTCCTCTTACCGATACTGAATCTTGTGAAATCAATGCTGATTTGTTGAATCTTGTCATGAAAGATCAATTCGCCGGCCTTCCTAGTGAAGATGCCGCTACCCATCTAAATATCTTCGTTGATTTATGTGATATGCAAAAGAAGAAATATGTGGATAATGATATTGTTAAATTGAAGCTATTTCCTTTTTCACTTAGAGATCATGCTAAAGTTTGGTTTTCGTCTTTGCCTAAAAATATTATTGATTCTTGGAATAAGTGCAAAGATGCTTTTATCTCTAAGTATTTTCCTCCCTCTAAGATCATCTCTCTTAGAAATGATATTATGAATTTTAAGCAACTTGATCATGAACATGTTTCACAAGCTTGGGAGAGGATGAAATTAATGATACGTAATTGCCCTACACATGGTTTGAATTTGTGGATGATTATACAAATTTTTATGCCGGATTGAATTTTGCTTCCAGAAATCTTTTAGATTCGGCCGCGGGAGGCACTTTAATGGAAATCACTTTAGGAGAAGCTACTAAACTCCTGATAATATTATGGTTAATTATTCTCAATGGCACACTGAAAGATCTACTAATAAGAAAGTGCATGCGATAGAAGAAATTAATGTTTTGAGTGGAAAGATGGATGAACTTATGAAATTATTTGCTAATAAAAGTGTTTCTTGTGATCCTAATGATATGCCTTTGTCTACTTTGATTGAGAATAATAATGAATATATGGATGTGAATTTTGTTGGTAGGAATAATTTTGGTAACAACACGTATAGAGGAAACTTTAATCCTAGGCCGTATCATAGTAATTCCTCTAATAATTATGGTAATTCCTACAACAATTCTTATGGAAATTATAATAATATGCCCTCTGATTTTGAATCTAATATTCAATAATTTATTACTTCGCAAAAGAATTTCAATGCTTTGATTGAAGAAAAATTTCTTAAGATTGATGAGTTGGCTAGGAACGTTGATAAAATTTCTCTTGATGTTGATTCTTTGAAACTTAGATCTATTCCACCTAAGCATGATATCAATGAGTCTCTCAAAGCCATGAGAATTTCCATTGATGAGTGCAAAGAAAGAACCGCTACGATGCGTGCTAAGAAAGATTGCTTTATAAAAGCGTGTTCTTCTAGTTTCCATGATAATAAAGATGAAGATCTAAAAGTTATTGATGTGTCCCCTATTAAATATTTGTGTTGCAATATGAATATTGATAATGATGGGACTGAATATGATCCACCTTTACCTAGACGGCGTTCCAAAAATTCGGAGTCTTTAGATCTTGATGCTAAAATTGTTAAAAGTGGGATTGAAGAAGTCAAAACTTTAAATATTAATGAACCCAATATTTTGGATTTAAAGGAATTTAATTATGATAATTGCTCTTTGATAGATTGTATTTCCTTGTTGCAATTCATGCTAAATTCTCCTCATGCTTATAGTCAAAATAAAGCTTTTACTAAACATATCGTTGATGCTTTGATGCAATCTTATGAAGAAAAAATTGAGTTGGAAGTTTCTATCCCTAGAAAACTTTATGATGAGTGGGAACAAATATTAAAATTAAAATTAAAGATCATGAATGCTATGCTTTGTGTGATTTGGGTGCTAGTGTTTCCACGATCCCAAAAACGTTGTGTGATTTGCTAGGTTTCCGTGAATTTGATGATTGTTTAAACTTGCACCTTGTGGATTCCACTATTAAGAAACCTATGAGAAGAATTATGATGTTATTATTTGTTGCATATAGGAATTATGTGCCATATATTTTCTTGTTCTTGACATAGGTGGCAATCCTCATGTCCCATTATTCTTGTAGACCTTTCCTTAGAACGATTGGTGCAATTATTTGATATGAAGGAAGGGATATTAGATCCAATTTCCATTAGGGAAAGCATGGAACACTCCCTAGAAATAAAATTAAATTACCTATGATTCTATTAGGAGAGCCACTTATGGATTGCCTACCAAAGATGGCAAATACCTAGATCTATCCTTGCTTTTTATGGCCTAGCTAGGGCGTTAAACGATAGCGCTTGTTGGGAAGGCAACCCAATTTTATTTTTGTTCCTGTTTTTTTATCCTGTTTAGTAAATAAATTTACCTAGCCTCTGTTTTGGTTGTGTTTTTGTGTTTAATAGTGTTTGTGCCAAGTAGAACCGTTGGGAAGACTTGGGGGAAAGGTCTTTTTAATCTTTCTGTAAAAAAACAGAAACTTTAGCACTCAAGAGAATTGCAGCCATTTTTATTTGGAAAGTTATATTTAGTTAATTATTTTTGAAGATGATTAATAGATAAATTCCTCATGTACAGCAATTTATTTTAGAATTTTTGGGGTTCCAGATCTTGCGCTAGCTATAGATTACTACAGACTGTTCTGTTTTTGACAGATTCTGTTTTTCGTGTGTTGTTTGCTTATTTTGATGAATCTATGGCTAGTAAAATAGTTTATAAACCATAGAGAAGTTGGAATACAGTAGTTTTAAAACCAATATAAATAAATAATGAGTTCATTACAGTACCTTGAAGTGGTGTTTTCTTTTCTTTCGCTAACGGAGCTCATGAGATTTTCTACTTTAAGTTTTGTGTTGTGAAGTTTTCAAGTTTTGGGTGAAAGATTTGATGGATTATGGAACAAGGAGTGGAAAGAGTCTAAGCTTGGGGATGCCCAAGTCATCCCAAGATAATCTAAGGACACCTAAAAGCCAAAGCTTGGAGATGCCCCGGAAGGCATCCCCTCTTTCGTCTACTTCCATCGGTAACTTTACTTGGAGCTATATTTTTATTTACCACATGATATGTGTTTTGCTTGGAGCATTGTGTATTATTTGAGTCTTTATTTTTTAGTTTTCCACAATCATCCTTGCTGTACACACCTTTTGAGAGAGACACACGTGGTTTGTAAATTCTTAGAGTACTCTATGTGCTTCACTTATATCTTTTGAGTTATATAGTTTTTGCTCAAGTGCTTCACTTATATCTTTTGAGTTATATAGTTTTTGCTCAAGTGCTTCACTTATATCTTTAAGAGCACGTCGGTGGATTTGTTTTATAGAAACTATTGTTCTCTCATGCTTCACTTAGATTATTTTGAGAGTCCTACAAAACAGCATGGTAATTTGCTTTAATCATGTTAGGCATTCAAGATTAATAATTTTTTTCTTATGATTGTGTTGAATACTATGAGAAGTTTGATACTTGATAATTGTTTTGAGATATGGGAGATGGTGATATTAGAGTCATGCTAGTTGAGTAGTTGTGAATTTGAGAAATACTTGTGTTGAAGTTTGTGATTCCCGTAGCATGCACGTATGGTGAACCGTTATGTGATGAAGTCGGAGCATGATTTATTTATTGATTGTCTTCCTTATGAGTGGCGGTCGGGGACGAGCGATGGTCTTTTCCTACCAATCTATCCCCCTAGGAGCATGCGTAATACTTTGCTTTGATAACTTGTAGATTTTTGCAATAAGTATATGAGTTCTTTATGACTAAGGTTGAGTCCATGGATCATACGCACTTTTCTTCCTTCCACCATTGCTAGCCTATCTAATACCCCGCACCTTTCGCCGGTATCATACGCCCACCATATACCTTCCTCAAAACAGCCACCATACATACCTATCATGGCATTTCCATAGCCATTCCGAGATATATTGCCATGCAACTTTCCACCGTTCCGTTTACTATGACACGCTCCATCATTGTCATATTGCTTTGCATGATCATGTAGTTGACATTGTATTTGTGGCAAAGCCACCATTCATAATTCTTTTCATACATGTCACTCTTGATTCATTGCATATCCCGGTACACTGCCGGAGGAATTCACATAGAGTCATATTTTGTTCTAAGTATTGAGTTGTAATTGTTGAGTTGTAAGTAAATAAAAGTGTGATGATCATCATTTTTAGAGCATTGTCCCAAGTGAGGAAAGGATGATGGAGACTATGATTCCCCCACAAGTCGGGATGAGACTCCCGACAAAAAATAAAAAAAAAGCCAAAGAAGCCCAAATAAAAAAAGAGGCCATAAAAAAGGCCCAAATAAAAAAATGAGAGAAAAAGAGAGAAGGGACAGTGCTACTATCCTTTTACCATAGTTGTGCTTCAAAGTAGCACCATGATCTTCATAATAGAGAGTCTCCTATGTTATCACTTTCATATACTAGTGGGAATTTTTCATTATAGAACTTGGCTTGTATATTCCAATGATGGGCTTCCTCAAAATGCCCCAGGTCTTCGTGAGCAAGCGAGTTGGATGCACACCTACTAAGTTCCTTTTGTTGAGCTTTCATATACTTATAGCTCTAGTGCATCCGTTGCATGGAAATCCCTACTCACTCACATTGATATCTATTGATGGGCATCTCCATAGCCCGTTGATAAGCCTAGTTGCACTACAAAAAAAAGACACATCCATGACATTTTGGGCCGAACGAAATTTTTTTCTGTCATACATATGACACTTCTATGATGATAATTGTGACAAAACCCCGTATCATCATAGATGTGGTGGGCTTCTACTTCTATGACAAAAAATCATGACAGAAAATGGGGTTTTTGTCCTGGGCGGGCCGGAGACGCAGCTGCATGACATTCTTTGGGCCGTCCATGACGGAAAAAACCGTGGTAGAAGCGAGGGCGAGGAAAATTTTGGGGAGTTCCCGGTTACGGTGGGAGGTCGGGGGCCGAGCGATGCGCGTTTCTCTCGTACACGTACGCGCGTGTGTGCGAGGCGTTGGCTCTAACTGAACCGAGCGAGGCGTTGGGCTCTAACTGAACCCAAGCGATTACACTGCAGGCTACGCCTTACTGAACCCGAGCGATCGATCGATGGCTGTTAACTGAACCCGATCGAGCGATTCCTTTGCTACTTCTGCTAACTGAAGCCGATCGATGCTGCCTCTGGATGAACAGTGAGTGTTGCGGGGGGGACCCAGATCGATCGAGCCGGTTGGGGCTGGATGAACAGGACCCCGTGGAGGGCTGGATGAACAGGACTACCCCATGGAGGGCAGGATGAACAGTAGACGGTGGAGGGCAGGATGAATAGTAGCCCGTGGAGGGGTGGTTGAACAGGAGCCCGTGGAGAGGGCTGGTTGAACAGTAGCCGGTGGAGTAGCGCGCGGTGGAGGCTGGATGAACAGGAGCCCATGGATGAACAGTCGCAGGTGGAGGCTGGAAGAGGTCGACGATGGATGAACAGTAGCTCATGGAGGCTGGAGGGGGTCGACGGTGGATATGAACAGTATCCCGTGGAGTCCCGTTTTGCTGTACGCCACACCCCTCCCGATGAACAGGACCCCCGTTTCGACCGTAGCACTCCAACACAAGTCCGTTTCGTCCGTTTTGCGGTACGCCACACCCCTCCTGATCAACAGGACCCCCGTTTCGACCGTAGGAGGTCCGTTTCCTCCGTTTTGCAGTACGCCAGACCCCTCCCGATGAACAGGATCCCGTTTGGAACGTGGCCGGTCGAACACAAGGCCGTTTCCTTCGTTCTGCGGTACGCCAGGCCTCGTTTCCATCGCCTGTTCCGTCCAAGCCCTCCCGATGAACACGACGCATTTTGTTGCCTCCCCATGAACACGACGCATTTTGTTACCTCCCCATGAACACGACGCATTCCGTTGCCTCCTCATGAACACGATGACAACGTTGTTTCTGCATTCTGACCCAGCCATGTACACGAGCCCTGGCCGTACGTATGCGCGAGTAGGCGTTCGAGACCCCGCCCATATGTACACATACGTGGCCGTATTTTCTTTCTTGCACCCTGGCCGCTGTACGTACGTGTAAATGCTACGTGCGCGCCTCTACTACGACACGTACGCACCTCTACTACGACATGTGCGCGCCTCTACATCGACCAGTATGTACGTACACGTTCGCGACCAGAATGACAACGCTACGTACGCTTCGACCAGGTGTAAGGATGGCAATTTTATCCATGGACATGGATATCCATGGATATCCGACCCGAATGGATAGGGTTTGGATATGCTTTTGTGTCCATGGGCGGCGCCCAAACCCGACCCGGTTGTTCGTGGATAGGGCATGGATATAATCTTGTACCCATGGATATACCCAAACCCAACCCGATAGTATGACTTAATGTGGGGAAATCTGCTATCCCTGCCCCACGGTCGTATGTCCTACAACTAAGGATGGCAATTTTATCCATGGACATGGATATCCATGGATATCCGACCCGAATGGATAGGGTTTGGATATGCTTTTGTGTCCATGGGCGGCGCCCAAACCCGACCCGATTGTTCGTGGATAGGGCATGGATATAATCTTGTACCCATGGATATACCCAAACCCGACCCGATAGTATGACTTAATGTGGGGAAATCTGCTATCCCTGCCCCACGGTCGTATGTCCTACAACTAAGGATGGCAATTTTATCCATGGACATGGATATCCATGGATATCCGACCCGAATGGATAGGGTTTGGATATGCTTTTGTGTCCATGGGCGGCGCCCAAACCCGACCCGATTGTTCGTGGATAGGGCATGGATATAATCTTGTACCCATGGATATACCCAAACCCGACCCGATAGTATGACTTAATGGGGGGGGGGGGAATCTGCTATCCCTGCCCCACGGGTCGTATGTCCTACAACAATTTTACAGTTTCTTTATCTAAAACATGCATAAGAAATTACACAATCCCCATCGTAACTTTTTTTAATTGACATTCAATCCCCTCTATAACATACTCCAACACCCCTTCCCTTATTTTTACCTCCTTCTTAAATGACTCGTCATTCTCATCTGTTAGAAAAACACTAAATGATCTTAGGTTGTTAGTGGATGTTGATTTACCATAAGTGAAGCCTAGCTTACCACGAGGTGAAGAATGGAAGATTTTATGTTAATATTGTGTTATGTCTTATTTATATGTCTCGAGAGGACCCAATGGATATCCAATGGGTATGGATATCCATCGGATTTGGACATGGACACAATTTTTCACCCATGGATTTTTTCATGGGAGGGCAAAGACTGTCTTCATGGACATGGATATGGATTGAGATTGTTCAACCCGATCCAAACCCGACCCATTGCCATCCTTACCTACAACAATTTTACACTTTTTTATCTAAAACATGCATAAGAAATTACACAATCCCCATCATAACTTTTTTTAATTGACATTCAATCCCCTCTGTAACATACTCCAACACCCCTTCCCTTATTTTTACATCCTTCTTAAATGACTCGTCATTCTCATATGTTAGAAAAATACTAAATGATCTTAGGTTGTTAGTGGATGTTGATTTACCATAAGTGAGGCCTAGCTTACCACGAGGTGAAGAATGGAAGATTTTATGTTAATATTGTGTTATGTCTTATTTATATGTCTCGATAGGACCCAATGGATATCCAATGGGTATGGATATCCATCGGATTTGGACATGGACACAATTTTTCACCCATGGATTTTTCATGGGAGGACAAAGGCTGTCTTCATGGACATGGATATGGATTGAGATTGTTCAACCCGATCCAAACCCGACCCATTGCCATCCTTAACCAGGTGGGTCCCGACTTTCAGGCACTTCCTTGCCTGCGAAGATGTAGCTGGTGGGTCCCAGCAGTCAGGGGGCGAATCGTTTTTTTTGCCCGGACGCACTTCCTTGCGTGCGAAGATGTAGCTGGCGGGTCCCAGCAGTCAGGGGGAAACGTTTTTTTCGCTAAATACGGTGGCCCATCCGGTGGGTCCCGGTGTCAGGTGGAGGAATAGTTATTTTGCACGTAATAAGGAGGCACTTCCTTGCTGCGGCCATGGACCCAACTGTCAGCCTCTCCACGTAGAGTCCACGTCCGATGGAAGCAGTTCCTTGACCACGTTGACCACGCCGCGCCGAGAGCACCAGGGCGGTGGACGATGGCGAGGCCTAGGAAGGGGACGACGCGGAGCCGGGGAAGACGCGGCAGTGGATGCCCACGCGTAGAGGAGTACGAGGGTTCACTGGTTCGCTGCGGTGTGAGGCTGCTGTCGCCACAGAATAACAGGGGGTGTGGGTGAGTAGAGGGATGGCCTGGCCAGCGGTGGGAGTAGTAGGGGGCGGTGAGGCCTCCGCCGCATCGCAACCGGCCACGGGAGGCAGGAGCACGAGGCACGACTGGCGCTGGTTTGGGCGGCTGGAGCAAGAAGACCAGAGGTTGAAGAAGCACTACGGCCGTTGGATGGACATTGTACGGTCACTGGAGCTAGAATCGTGCATATTGACTAAGTTGACAAAACCCTCCGTCCCCGTCAACTTAGTAGGCCCACAAGTCAGCCTGCCACTATACTGGGTCCCAGCTAACAGGGGAGTATTCATTTTTTTGTGCGTAATAAGGAGGCACTTCCTTGCATGCGAAGATATAGCTGGTGGGTCCGAGCTGTCAGCGGCGGTGACGTTTTTTTCGCGAAATACAGAGGCCCTTTCGGTGGGTCCCTGATGTCAGGTGGAGGAATCATTATTTTGCGCGTAATAAGGAGGCATTTCCTTGCGTGCGGCCATGGACCCAGCTGTCGGCCTCTCCACGTAAAGTCCACTTTAGATGCATGTCGGTCGTTGACCACGTTGACCAGGCTGCGCCGAGAGCACCAGGGCGGTGGACGACGGTGAGGCCTAGGAAGGGGACGACACGGAGGCAGGGAAGACTCGGTAGTTGTTTCCCACGCGGAGGGGAGTACGACTGTATGAGGGTTTACCGGTTCGTCTGCCGTCGCCGGAGAATAACAGCAGGTGTGGGTGAGTAGAGGGATGGCTAGGCCAGCGATGGGAGTACGGTCGGGCGGTGAGGCCTGCGCGGCAGCACAGCCGGCCACGAGGAGGAGGGAGCAGGCAGTCCGGCCGGCGCTTGTTTGAGCGGCCGGAGCAAGAAGAGCAGAGATTGAAGAAGCACGACGGCCGTTGGATGGACATCCAACAGTCAGTTCTTGTACGTCAACCTTTTTTTAGGAAAGCCTCAAATCTGTGGAAAACAACATACAGCCCATCTGCCATTATTTCTAATAATTTACAGCCCATTTGCTAATTCTTAAGGTTTTTTTTGAGACCATATTCTTTTTGTTAGCATTACAGCCCATATTGTGGCAACGGTTAAAAAATTATACGAAATTTTGCATATTTTGGTGCGGTCCGAACTGTTTTTAATCCCGAAATTTCGACTCACATTCAAACTGATTTTAAAAATAAATGTATATCAATATAAAATCCAACAAATTCTCCACGCATAAAAATTAATGTAATTTAAAATCTTGAAATGAAAAAAAAGATATTTGAAACTAATTGCTGTTTTGATGTGTTTTAAAAATGTACAACCCATTTCTCATTACTGATGGGCCATTTGCTCGGCTAGCCGAATGAAAGCTCTCCTCATCTTGAAAGATTTGCAGCCCAACAGGCCTGACAAAGCGACTTACTTGGCAAATCACAAAAAAAAAACTAGGCTCTGGCCGTGGACCCAGCTGTCAGCCTCTCCACGTACAGTACTCTTCCGATGGAAGTCGTTCCTTGACCATGTTGACCACGCTGCGCGGAGAGCACCATGGCGGTGGACGACGATGAGGCCTAGGAAGGGGACGGCGCGGCAGTGGAAGCCCGTGCGGAGAGGACTACGAGGGTTCACTGGTTTGGCTGCGGTGTGAGGCTGCCGTCGCCACAGGGCCTGGCCAGTGGTGGGAATAGTAGGGGGCGGTGAGGCCTCTGCGGCAGCACAGCCGACCACGGGAGGCAGGAGCATGCGGCACGACCGGCGCTGCTTTGGGCGGCTGGAGCAAGAAGACCAAAGGTTGAAGAAGCACTACGGCCGTTGGATGGACATCGTACGGCACTGGAGCTAGAATCATTCATGTTGACTAAGTTGACAAAGCCCTTCGTCCCCGTCAACATAGTAGGCCCAGAAGTCAGCCTCCCAGCAAGGTGGGTCCCAGCTAGCCGGGGGAGTATTCATTTTTTTGTGCGTAATAAGGAGGCACTTCCGGTGGGTCCGAGCTGACAGCGGGGAGAATGTTTTTTTCGCAAAATACGGTGGCCCGTCCGGTGGGTCCCCGCTGTCAGGTGGAGGAATAATTATTTTCCGCGTAATAAGGAGGCACTTCCTTGCGGCTATCATGGACCCGGCTGTCAGCCTCTCCACGTACAATACTCTTCTGATGGAAGTCGGTCGTTGACCACATTGACCACGCCGCGCCGAGAGCACCACGGCGGTGGACGATGGTGAGGCCTAGGAAGGGGACGACGCGGAGCCGTGCAAGACACGGCAGTGGATGCCCACGCGGAGAGGAGTACGAGCATTCACTGATTCGGCTGCGGTGTGAGGCTGCCGTCGCCGCAGAATAACAGGGGGTGTGGGTGAGTGGAGGGATGGCCTGGTCAGTGGTGGGAGTAGTATGACGGCGGTGAGGCCTCCGCGGTAGCACAGCCGGCCACGGGAGGCAGGAGCAGGCGGCATGATCGGTGCTGCTTTGGGCGGCTGGAGCAAGAAGACTAGAGTTTGAAAAAGCACTATGGTCGTTGGATGGACATCATACGGTCACTGGTGTATTGACTAAGTTGACAAAGCTCTTCGTCCCTGTCAACTTAGTAGGCCCATAAGTCAGCCCAACAATATGGTGGGTCCCAGCTAGCAGGGGGGTATTCATTTTTTTGGGCATAATAAGGAGGCACTTCCTTGCGTGCGAAGATATAGCTGGTGGGTCCGACCTGTCAGCGGGGGGAATGTTTTTTTCGTGAAATACAGAGGCCCTTCCTGTGGGTCCTAGCTGTCAGGTGGAGGAATCATTATTTTGCGCGTAATAAGGAGGCATTTCCTTGCGTGCGGCCGTGGACCCAGCTGTCAGCCTCTCCACGTACAGTCCACTTCCGATGGATGTCGTTCATTGACCACGTTGACCAGGCCGCGTCGAGAGCACCAGGGCGGTGGACGACGGCGAGGCCTAGGAAGGGAACGACACGAAGCCAGGGAATACTTGGCAGTTGTTTCCCACACGGAGGAGTACGAGGGTTTACTGGTTCGTCTGCCATCGCCGGAGAATAACAGCATGTGTGGGTGAGTAGAGGGATGTCTAGGCCAGTGATGGGAGTACAGTGGGGCCATGAGGCCTGCGCGGCAGCATAGCCAGCCGCGGGAGGAGGGAGCAGGCAGTCCCGCCGGCGCTTGTTTGAGCGGCTTGAGCATGAAGAGCAGAGATTGAAGAAGCACGACAGCCGTTGGATGGACATCCAACAGTCACTGCTCTCGTGTGTTGACTAAGTTGACAGGGCGTTGTGTGTGCGTCAACCTTTTTTTATGAAAGCATACACGTCAACCTGTAGTAGGCGCACAAGTCAGCCTCAAATCTGTGGAAAACAGCATACAACCCATCTGCCATTATTTCTAATAATGTACAGGCCATTTGCCATTATTTCTAATAATGTACAGGCCATTTGCTAATTCTTAAGAATAATTTTGGATCCCATCTTCTTTTTGTTAGCATCACACCCCATATTGTGGCCACAGTTAAAAAGTATATGAAATTTTGCATATTTCGGTGCGGTCAACTGTTTTTAATCCAGAAATATCGATTCACATTCAAACTATTTTGAAACATAATTTATATAAATATAAAATCCAAATAATTATCCACACATAAAAATCAATGGAATTTAAGATCTTGTAATGAAAAAAAATTGAAACTAATTCCCGGTTTGATGTGTTTTAAAAATGTACAACCCATTTCTGGGCAAACCGAATGAAACTCTCCTCGTCTTGAAAGATTTGCAGCCCAGCAGGGCCGATAAAGCAAGTAGGCCTTGTTTGGGTATTTCTTAAAAAAAATAGAACTGGGCTAGCCATTGTCAGCAAGAAAAAAACACAACTGGGCTCATGATGTGGTAAACATAAATAAAACCCTGGCTAGATGGGCCACAGCCCCCGCATAGCCCCGTTGTTACCCTGATCCGTCGCTAAAACTAGTATAAATAACAACTGCTTGTTCCTAAAAAAACTACGCGACTTGCTGGGTCCCTGGTGTCAGCCGCTCGTAGTGTAATTCTCTCGTTTATTGAATACGTTGACAATGGCGTGAGCCCTAGATGTCCAACCATTAGGAGGAACCATATTTTTGGGCTTGTACTATAGAGGCACTTGCTTGCATACTGCCATGACGCTGGTGGGTCCCTACTGTCATCCTCTCCACGTACAGTCATCTCCTTGTTCCTCTCGGTTGTTTACGACGTTGACAACGCTAGAGGGCGGCGCACCGCGCACGGCGAGCGAACCAAGGCCGCAAGACGGAGGACGACGACGAGGACTCGGATGGAACGAACATGAGCTGTTGAAGATGCGCCGGTCCAGTCGCAGGCGGAGGGGAGTACGAGGGTTGACTAGTTCGGGCGCGGGTGTGTGTTGGGGCTGACGTCGCCGGAGAATAACAGGATGTGTGGGGGAATAGAGGGAGGGACTGGCCAACGTTGGAGGGTACGTACGGTAGGGCGGCGGAGGCGCAGCCAGCCATGGGAGGCGGGAGCAGGCGGAGCCGACGGGGTGGTTTGGTTTGGGCGATTGGAGGAAGAAGAATACAAGAGATAGAAGATACACGACAGATGTTGGATGTCAATCCAACGACTGATAGGCAGAATCGTTTGTTGACTGGCTAGTAAGTCGACACCACCTTGGATAGGCTATTTCCTCGCGGGTCCCAAATGTCAGAATCCAAATCTGTCACGGTCATGCAGCCTTTCCTATGAAAATTTACAGCCCATTTGATGTGCTAGTTCGAAATAAATTTGTGGGTGCTGGTGGGGGCTAATCACTTGGCTTCTGTAATGCACAGTGAGCTCAAGAAGCCGGCGAGAGTGATGTTATTTCCCTTGGTCGGGATTTGTTACAATATTTCACTCTAAATTAAACGAATGGCAAGTCATTTGCCTTGTTTCAAAGAATATATGACAGTCACAGCCGAGTTGAAAAGGGCAGGAACATCTAACTCCAGCTTACAAACTGTACAAAAGCCCGAGGGTTAATTGTTCATCAGATTTACAAAAAAACCAGATTGAAAAGGGTAACAACATCTAACTCCAGCACTGTTTTCGGCAGTCACAGTCAAATGGGTCGGTCAGGTCCATAGAATGAACATCCCGGGTCGTAAAATTTACTGGATTATGACCATAATATGTTGTAAATAGAAGCCCGAAATGTTCAGAAGCTCTTTTGCCCACCTGAAACTCCTTTTTTTGCTCTTCGACATACCCATCCGTCAAAACCATGCTGCTGATAAACTTAAGCCTGATGGACAATAGTAACCTCGCATTCAGCAGGAAGAATGTGACAAATCTTGTGTTTGCACGGTTGGCTACATATCGTTCTAGCGTTATTGTCTTCAATCGAATCTCATGAGAAGTGAGAAAATCCCGATGCTTACGAATCCACCGATTGGTTATAACTTTCTTACCCCGTCCTGTTGCCTAAATAGACATGAAGATTGAAAACAGTTAAGGTCTAAAAGAAGAGTGTTGAAAGAGCAACAGCTGAACGGTTAATTCTAGTACACTATATGCGGGCTTCCAATGTGCGTGAAATTATCACCTTTATATACAACTTCTCTAGACATGGAAAGCGTTGCAACAAGCCAATAATTTTGTTTAGATCAAAACTATTCATTTGGATATATAAGATCTTGACAGAATCTAGCACCATTGATAGGCCATCCATGGAGAAACTCTTCATTGAGCATAGAACATAATATTAGTACAAAATGTGTACTCCAAGATGATATATAAATTATGCACAGAAATTTAAAATGCAACTTATGGTTACAAGTGTAGATGATAATATAAATTACCTGAAGAACTGTGGAGCCAAACACCATATTGAAATGAGCACAGAGATCATGTATTACACCCAAGGTCTCCAGTTTAGGCACAGAGAGGATGGTTATTTGCAACGGTGATTAACTAGAATCAAGGATCAACCTTTGAAGTGAAGGGGCATCTTGGATGATGAGCTGCGTTCCGTCAAAAGAAATTCCAATTCTTACAAGGTTAGGCGACTTTATTTGGAGACAACCGATTCTAACTGTGAAAACAATCACCAAGCACTCCAGCGCAGGGCAACTAGAGTGGATGATGTTGTGCAATGAGGCCTCTGATATACGAACCCGCACAAGTGAAAGTTTCTTGAGAAATGGGAGTCGAAGGTTTAGTACCAGATTGTCTGGTCGGTAGCACTGCGCAAAGGTGGCGGTGTGGAGAGAGGACGAAAACCCCGAGATGGACATCGGTGTTGAGGGCACAAGTTCATGGCGTTCGGTATGTGGTATGTGATTTCCAGGGGAATAGTAGAACTCAAGCAGCTGTAGTTCTGTGAATTCAGGGGATTCCAGCCAGGCGTCCAGTGCAGGGCATGGTATGCTTGCTCAGGTAGCATGACGGGATGCAGAGGCTTTGAACGGAGCCCTGGTGGGAGGAGATGATGGCTCTGGGGATTTCAAAATCATTGAAGAGAGATAGCTGACGACAGTCGAGATTAAGGGGATGGCCGCCATAGAGGGCGCCACCGAATTGAGAGGACTTGGGTGCGGCAGCAATCCTTGGTGGGGAGAAGCGAGATGATCTCCCCAAGGATGGCGTCCGGGAGATCGCTGATGCGGTCCACCCGAGATTCTACGGGTTCCTGGGATCCGGTGGGGGCGGGTCGCCGCTTCTCCCCGCGCTGCCGGGTGCGGGATCTACAACAGGCGTCGCCGCTGGCGGGAGCCTCATCTTCTTGGCGCTGGGGTCAGCCGACTCCATTTTCCTCGAGGGCGTCGCGTCGCGCTCACGGATTTGAGCAGAGTAACGAATGACGAGCCTAGTTGTAGTGCGAGCGAAGAAGAAGGGGAGCTGGGGGTTTTCTGTAGGAGTGAGGAAGAAGGGGAGCTGGGGTTTTCTGTAGGAGTGAGGTGAGGAATTTGGGGGTACGAGTGGAGCGAGCTGACGTGAGGTGGGTGGGAGCGAGGAGGAAGAAGAGCACCCAGGTTTTTGAATTGATTTTACTATTTACTAGTGTGGATGGGCTGTTTTGTCTTGGGACCCGAGAAACAATTACTACTAGTACAGTGGAGACACTCTACAGCTACCCAGAAAAACAATTACTACTAGTACAGTGGAGACACTCTACCGCTTCTGGCTCCTCCTAGGTCATTGAAACGTCTCCCTCTACTGAATGCCGTTATACTTTTGTTCACCGACATGCGGGCCATGCAGCGCGCGGGCCCAAATGCCATCCACCAAATTAGAAGGCAGTATGCAGGCGGAGAGTCCACCCCGGTCGTAGCGCGGCAGTAACGAGCCGTCGTATCACAAAACCCCACCTCCCCAGAGTCTAAGTTTGACGGACGAAGCAACCATCATTTCACTCTTCGCTGAATCCCCTTCTCCCTGACCGTCTTCAAGAAAGGCAACACTTGCATCTGCCACTGTTCTTCTCTCCGAACGAAGGGAAGGTAAGCGGATATGTGATGTTGGTATATTTTCATTCAGAGGAAAAAAAAGAACTTTTGCAAAGCAGTAACCGATCCTCACTCTCTTTTTTGTTTCATTGTCATTGCGATTGTGTTTTCCTTTCAGTGGACTCCTAGTATTCGTCAGTTTCATGTGGACCAAGGAGAACCAGGCAAAGATCTGCCGATATTGGAGCAGACGCGGGAGGCTGATCCCCATGAGACAGAGAGCTCCAAGAAGATGGAGGCAACCACCGAGGCAACCCCAGATACTGAGATGGTCAACGCCCCGTTTGAGGTTACAGCCCCCGTGGCACTGCAAGAGCAGTTTTCCCCCTTCGAGGATGTGTCCCCCCCCCCCGCTGAGCTGCCCAAGGTGATTTCCTTCTTTGCTGATCTCGATTGTGGTTTTTCATCTAAGTATGTGGTGATTTTTTTAGAAAAGGAAGTATGTGGTAATTAATAATGCAAAATTTTATTAGCCTCAATGCCATGGTATACGTAGTGGTTTAAATAACTTGTGTTTCTTATACTGAAAAGTAATTCAGAATTTGTTTCTATTTCAATTAGAGCCCTGATGCAGACAAGGATTGTGTGGTTGTACATGTCACTCGCTATGAGGCGGACGACCTGAATATACGCACTGGGAAAACAGAGTTCTTAGGCTGTTGGATCCTGGAAGCCATTTGCGGTTATACCAATGAAGAGTTGTATTCCAGCCTCACTATTGTCAGGCGTGTTGTCCAGGGTGTATTGAAGCACAAGAAGTTCAAAGCTACTCCTTCGTTTGTGAGGAATACTGTTCTTGTCAAGCTTACACAGGAAGATGACGTGGCATGCCTCCACAAACAAGTTTATCAGTGGCAAGGCCACAATGTTGTCTTCATGAAGGTTCACAGGATTGAGCTGCTGCGGGACGTCCTCGATGATGTTCATGGCAAGGTCCGTCTTGTGTCTAGCCCAAATTAGATCGAGGCATGAAATAGTTGCCCCAACTAGTGTTCAATAGTAGTTTGGATTGTGTCTAATTATCCGAACCTTGCTTGTTATCGACCCCTCTGGGGCTAGTACTCTGTTTGAATCCGTCTATGGGAACTGCCGCTACTTTTGTGTGCCCGTGAATCATGTGAGAACCATCATAATTGCTGCCGAAACAGATGCGTCCTCACTAGTTTTTTCATGAATATGGCATGGTATGACATAAGTTGTCACGGTTTATCATATGAGCAGTGTGTGTTTTTATGAAATAAAGCACTCGTTCGAGAACCGTGCGCCGACGTATACATAAGTACATGTAAACACTGTTGGTGCTACCCCACTTGTAAGCAGTTGTGCAAAACACGGCACATTGGCTCAGCTTGCTTCAACACTAGGCTATCGACCAACTAACAATCAACAATCTGCTGTTTGACATATAAGCAACTATGTATCTTGTTACAGTGGTTCATGCAATTAATTGAGGCCACAATGTAATAAATTCCAAACGTTCACACGCTAGTCCAGCGCTCATGTGGAACACTCACATTAAACTCGTCTTCATAAAAAACCTGAAAAGCATAAGTTAAGCAATTTTATAGATCTCAATGATTCATAGAACATAACAAACATATAGTAGGTCACAGCAAAAGACAAAGTTTTGAGAAGGTTTACAAATCAGGAAAAAACAAGCAAGGCTTCTCTCTGAGCAAGGGGCCTCCCGGCAGGCTTAAATTTCCTGGAGTTCACTCTGGTTTTTTCTTGTTGCCACCATTCTGGGTTAGGTTCTCTCATTCCAGAATAACCAACTATAATTGTGGTATCAGCTGAAATGCTGAACTGAACCATGCAGTGTACTGACCAGCTGAAATGCTTGTGCATTCCACTAAATTTAAGCACCGCTATTTGCAGAAATAAGCAGACCACAATGCCTCTTGTCCGCGCACCTGTCCAAAAAACCGCCGTGCAGTCGTGCCAGCTAGTCCTTGGTCCATGGATGAACTGGTAGAAAGTGCATTCCGGACTAGGATGCAGTTGTTTTCACTCGTCCCTGCACTGCAATCAGGAAGTAAAACGTACGAATCAACTTCTTTTAGATTGCGTTGGTCATTCTACCTTAGTTACTACCAATGTAGGGATACCTTGAAGACGTGAGGTTAGACAACGGTAGCGAAGGATAGCCATCTCATTTTGCGCAGTTGTACTAAAACTGAGGTGTGTGCTTTTGATTGCGCGGATAGAAACGATACAGAGACAGACATCCCGAAACGATATGGAGACATACATCCCTGTTTGCGCAAATAAGATATACGGTTATTTAAACAGTGACAGATATTACTACTTTCCCCCGTTTCCTCTTAGAACCAAGTCCTAGATTCATGCTACAGCTTTCCCACTTTCTTCCCTGTTTGAACCAACGCTTTGAGTCGACTGTATGAAATAGCTTTACTTCTAATCTACTACTACTATAATGCGGCAGTTTTGAAATTGGATTTACCACTCCATCTTCGGTTCTCCCGCCCAAACAAGCATTGGCTCAAAATCCACCATTCATTTCCCCTCTCATGCATATCACTGCCGTCCATCAAACAAAGGATGACATGATCTGACGGCTAAGAGCTGCCGGATTCGCTCCCGCTCCTTGTGCAAATGGCCAACTCTGCTCTCCAAGTAAACAAATAAAGAAGTCCCCATTGAATCTGGATTGCACCTACTGAAGTTGAGAAATGTCTAGAAACTGCTGCCACCTCCTCACATGCAAGTACGACAAGTTGGCAAATAGCTAGCACATTTTAGTTCCTCGTTGTCACCTGGGAAATAAACACTCTACTACTAACTTATTTTTTTAGATTACTTTAAAAATGGATTTTTTAGATGCCGCTATACTGCAAAGTTTACACTATTCACATAACATAACATTGCATGGCTGATGCTAGCTAAAGTTTTATTCTGCTTCATCAAGAAATGTAATATTTTTATTATTCGCAAAAAAGTGTAATATTTTATTTTAGTCATACATAAGCTATACCTCAAGCTAATACAGGACATGAGTGTTTGTCAGACCTAAATGACTTATTTAGTTGCACAAAATAGTCCATAAACATGCATGTAAACCGTCAAACAACTCTGGAACTATACATCAGTGGAACCCAGGAAACAACATATAATAAAACTACAACTTTTATCTTGTAATCAAATTCTTACTTGGAACTCAGTTTGATTTGTGCAAGTGATTTGCTTCTTATTTCAGAATAGTCCTTAGATCATGCAAACAAACACACTATGACATCTACTCAAGATACGAGTACCCGTTTCTCTCTCTAAAAAGAAGGTATATGAGTATCTATCATACAGAACATACGTGCAAAGCACGTGGCTTAGTAGAAGTCTAGGTGGCTTTGGAACAGCGGACAAAAGTAGAAAAGGATCCACACAAAGGGAACTGGGGCAGTAGAGCAAGGCAGGTTTCGAAGGAATATATACCTGAGGGTCGTCGGCATGTCGCAAAGACGGCGTCGGGAGGCCGCATCTTGGCAACAATACCGCAGGGAGGAAGAAGGGGTCGGAGGCCCTCCCGAGCCGGCGCTCTCTCGGAGAGAACGGCACGGCCGCCGATCGGGATGCGTGGGTAGCCGTTCGTCTCCTCCCTCGCCGCCGATGACAGCGTGAACGATGCACCTACACCCCTGCCCCGGTCGAGGTTGTCCGGCCGGATTTGTGACCAGACATGAGCTGAGAGAGAGTGTGGACACCTATGTGTTGCTTAGATCTGGAGAGCATGAGAGAGTGAATGAGAGGACCCCTAGTAAAGCAAGCGCTAAGGCTCCTGCTTTTATATATAGTGGAGTGATTTTGTTGTACCAGCTTCAAAAAATGCGCTCCTACATGTACCCGCGAGTGGGTGTGAGAGAACTAGTGCGTGCATGCACCGCTTCTCTTCGTGAGAGTACAATATACTATGCCCAAAGAACGTTCGCCGCAAGAGTAATAGTACAAGTGTGTGACGTGTGAGCTAAAATAAAATGTGCGTGCCATCTTTTGTTTTTTAGAAGTTCTGAGGGTAGGGTGTGAAGAGCACATATGTGCGTGACGCCTACCTGCAGATAGACGGTGGGTGCGACGTGCGAGTCTGTAGAGGACTCGGGAGAGTCGTGACTCGTGAGGGTGCGTGTGCGTGAGAGAGAGGGGGGCACGTATCACTGCAATGCATGTGTCCATAAATCATTATCCAACAAACGTTCGCCAGATCTGCCAAAACATGCAACTATGGCACAAGAACTATATAGTGTGCCAATAACTTTGAAAGATGGTCGCTGGATGAAGCTAACCTGACAGTGTAGAGATAGGCAAATCCGAGCACTACTGGCCGTTGGATATCATCAACATTCCACCAGATCTGCCACATGTACAATTTAGAAGACTCCATGGTTGAACTTAAGCATAATGCACAAACCTCAAAGCACAAGCACTTCTCCTTTGTTCTAGAATCTTCTGTATCATAATTGATTTTTTTCTAAATGAATTGCCATTATTTGTTTTTTACTTTATGATTTACTCCCTCCGTTCCAAAATAGATGACCCAACTTTGCACTAACTTTGTACAAAGTTAGTGCAAAGTTGGGTCATCTATTTTGGAACGGAGGGAGTACAATGCACAACCCCATGAATCTTAACATTTTTATAAAACTTATTGATTTTGAATGAGATGAACTATAAGAACTAAACGAACATCTACATCATGCATATATGACTCAAAGCTTTACATCCTATAGTGTGTATTTATTCATAATTTGGTTTCAAAATCTCATGCGTTCAATACATGTGTACCTTACTAGTTTTGAGTAGAGTAGCAAATTTCACGCGGCCCCGGGTATATCAAAATGGAAGGCCCATGCATCATTGCATTTCGGTCGAACCTATGTCCATAATTTTTTGTATGTACTATATCTCCACTGGTCCCCGAACCCAAAATGTTGCCTCGTTCCCATAAAACCAAGCGGCCCACACATATTTAAGGCCTCGGCTCGAACCCGTTTACTACGACGTGGCCCGGCACGCCGTAGTACTCCTACAAACCCTACCGCCGCACTCATCATCGGTTTTCTTCAAGAGGACGAGGGAGAAGCCGATTTGTAGTGGAGGCGCTTTAAAAAAAGGATATGTAGTGGAGACCCCTACCCTAGGGTGCCCTAGGTAGCTGCCACACGCATCACTGTTTTCTCTTTTGTTTATGCTCTTGCGCCCTAGAGTGAAATGATGGTTGGTTCGTCCGTCCAGCTTAATGCGGGAAAGGTGGGGCTTTATGATTTGACCCCTCGTTGCTCATTTTCTACTACTGCGGCGCTACGACCGGGGTGCCTCCAATTCCAACCGCTGCTCCGAACTGTAATTTGGTGCATCGCACGTGGAACAAGATGGTGGGTGAGCCACATCTCGGCCAAAGGGGTCCTGCTAAGTGTGTCGCCATTTCGTGTGCGGACTGACCCTGCTTGAGTTGCTACGCCAACACGACAGGAGCAACCTACCACTTGGTTTTTCTCCTTGGTGAATCCCGACTATATTGATCTAAAAAGATACGTGCTGAACTACCCTCTCCATCTCGGTTTTTTTATTTTTAGGCATCTCGGTTTATAGGGCCTACACGTAGTTCTAGGTCATCCTTTTGACTAACTAAATATGAGTTACTATGTCACAAAAAGTATATCATTGGATTCTTAAGCGGATGTAGTTGTATTTAAAAGTCGAGGGCGGGGCTTTTCCTGCGCGGTAGGCGGCGTGGCAGTTCCGCCTAGTCAGTTCGACAGAGACGCGAGAAGACGAGGGAGTAGGCTGCTGCAAACGTAGGGCTATGTGATTTGACAGCGAGTTACTACTGGACAGGTGGGGCCCCATGATTTGACTTGCCATTATCATTTTAACTACGGCGCTACGACCGGCCTGAGTCTCCCAGATTCCTGACCACCTCCATACAGGTGCCTCTCCCAATGCTCCACCATGTAGTAGAGGCGGGCTCTTGCATGAGAGCCCACTTCTCCACTTTTTCCTTGCCTCTCTTTCCTCCACATATGCAAAAATGCCATGTAAAGCGCACTATTGTACTTACTTTTACTTGCTCCTACAGGTGCTTAAGCTTGCCACATAGGCATAAAGTCTGATGTGGCAAGTTAATCAAGAAGAGAGAGACTAGTTTGGTAACCCAAGGAAGAAACGGTGCTAAGCGCGTGTACCTAGGTGAAAAGATAATTTTGAGTCTATAGCTAATTAAATGAAGCAAACTTAGCAACACCATTTCATTGGAAGAGGTCACTCCTTGGCAAATGCAATAAATACACGCGCTTAGCACTGTTTCTTCCTTGAGTACGAAGAAAGAGATAGAGAGGAGTAAAAAATACACTTATAGCCAACCTTGTTGTAGTATGAGTGACTAAGTGATGACTATGTATGACATGCCAACATCAGATAGCCTAACGCACCGTGTTAAATCTCCAAGGGCGCGACCGCGCGAGCGACGCGACGGTCGTGGTAGGCGCGACCATGATACGGGCTGCTGGCAGCCCTTGGATCTGAGATCAAACGGTCGCATGCTAAGTTGCTGAAAATTTGTAGAATAACCCTCCAGGATAGGATATTCACCCATAGGTCTAGAATCACGCCATGCAACCATTCGATCTCAGATCCAAGGGCTCTCGGAAGCCCGTATCATGGGAGAATGGAAAGCCACTACCCTGCCGTTCGCACGCTGGCAGTTCGCTCCTACTCGTCCCCGCACGTCCTTCAATACTACGGCGGTTCGCTCCTAGTCGTCCCGTCCATTCACATTACGGCAGTTCCACTAATCCTAACCCTCCTCCCAAATCCATGGCGTCCCAAATCTCCATGATTGGCGGTGAGTACAAGGTTAGAACCATCACTGGCGATGAGTTCGACGTCATCTACACCCGTTCTTCCGTGACGGTGAAAGGATGCCTTTCTCGCTTCAGCCGTATGTTCGAAAACTCAGATGATGAGTGGGTCGCTGGGATAGATGTTGAGTACACCACAGTCCTGGGACGAGAGACGGATCTAAAGGATGAAGAGAGGAAGAAGCCCTCCGTGATCCAGGTTTGCGTACATAACGTTTGCTTTGTCTACCACATATGCCATGCCGACGTTGAGTGTTAGGATTTTAAGAACTTCCTCAAGGACAAAACAGTGAAATTCGTTACTGTAGACTTTGGTAACGACAAAGAAGTTCTGCGTCGGATAGGCCTCATTGTAGGCAACACCTTCGACCTCCAGAAGAATCGGCTGGTGTCCTCTCGTCAGCCTTCAATGCTGACCCTGGCAGGAGCCACAGTTCATCCTTCGTACGGTAAACTGGAGAAACCTCATTACACGTTTCATCGTCATGCATGGCAGCGGAATGTACTAGATATAGACCACATCCAGTATGCTACAATGGATGGCTACCTTTGCTTCAATATCTACAAGGGTTGGATGAAGAGCAACGACCAAGTGTGCGGTTCAAGCAAAGAAGTATCGGCCAAGAGGAAGAGGGACAAGGACGAAGTCGAGGACGTGGACGAGGACTCCGAGTAAGGTGGCAGTGTCATTGCTCATGGTGGTTCTAATGCAGTGTCTACCAGAATAGTTGCAAAGTTTAATTTCAGGTGTGCTTAATTTAATTTGAGGGGTGTGTTGTGCTAAGCCCCCAGCAGAACTATGTTATGTTTCTTCTCGTTACTTTAACTCTTTAGTACGTACATACTAGTATTTCTTACATTTCATCTTTTAGTTGGTATAGTACTACCACTCGTTTCCTCACATTATATACGTACAATATATATGGCCAACATCATATAGCCAGCAGCTTAGTTGTCAAAGAATTTCAGGGTGCTTAGTTTTGTCAAAGAATTCCAGGATGCTTAGAGGGTGCTTGGATCCAAGGGACTTATTTTAGTCTGACTAAAAATAGTCTCTTTAAGAGGCTAAAGTTCCAAGAACCCTTGACTAAAGAGGGGCTAAAACTAGTCTTGAGACTAAAAAATTTTAGTCAGGGGTACCCCTACTAAAATGTGGATTAGTCCTCTCTCTAGTCATTTAACTCCTCTCCTTTAACACAAGCGAGTTCTGGATTGGAGGGTTTGGAGGATAATAAATACTCATTAACTTGATTTTAGCCTTTTTAGTATTTGGATCCAAGCATGGGTGAGGCTAGCATGTTTTAGTCCCACTACTTTTAGTCATGGGACTAAAACGTATCCAAGCACCCTCTTAGTTTTATTTGAGGGGCGGGTTGTGCTGGACACCATTATTGTGACTAGCCTTTTTAATAGTACTATATGCATAATTTGGCAACGAGCGCTCTCTATATGTACCACCTTTGTTTAATTTCAATTTTTGCTCCATGACGCAATCCATCGATAGTACTACTGTACAAAAGTATACATTTTTAAAAGGCTAGAGTACTATTCATCACATATATAGCCAGTTAAATTCTCAACCTAGAACGACGTGCATGCCATGTAGTAAACCGATACGGAGGAATTATAGTAAAAATGAGGTGATTTTACCGAGCGATCGGCGGGGGACCATTGCCTGTCATGCGGTCCCACGTGTCATGATGTACGAAGACGATGCGTGTGTCCCTCTTGAGGCAGAAGCAATACTAGTACGTGGTTTGAGATGATGGCGAACCGAAGTGTGAAATAATGGTTGCTTCGTCCGTCTGGGAAAGTGCGGCATTGTGATTTGACGTCTCATTGCTCATTACTACTACTGGGCCGGTACGAGTAGGGTGCGTCCCCCTGCTATTCTGCACTGTTATTTGGTGCTTGACACGTCGACCCGGTTGCTATATGTCCCACATGTCGGCGACAGGAAGTACAGAATTCATGGAAGGGAGCATCGATGGAGGAGTATACTACAGAATTCATGAAAGGGAGCGACTTAGTTTTGGAAAAATCTGTTTTTACGGAGTACGTACCCACTAGGGTTTATAGGGCTCATCTAAAAAACATTCGTTTTTCCGTTTGATAAGTCTCAATTCTACTATACTAGTAGTAGTACCATTACATGTTGGATTTCGAGGTGCGTTAGATCACCCGATGCAAGCAGTGTCAAGAGGAAATTAACCAATGCATGTACAAGTTCATGGAAATTTAGTGGTCATTCATGCATTCGATCTAATTAATGCCTCGGTTAACATAACTTCTTGAGAAAAACGAGCGTACTAATTACTTGTGCAAGATACGAAATTAATCCAACCACTCACCGTCTACCTTGGTTGGAGAGATTTTGAAATTGAGCCATAAACTGGAAAGGAGGGAGTAGTAACTTTTGTCTCGATTACTATTTGTGGCCTTGTATAGATGCAAAATGTATATTTTATAGTGGCCTTGTATAAGTAAATGGAGGGAGTACTAACCAAAGTACGTAGTAGGGATGAGGAGTAAACAGCGGGAGTAGTTAAATTTTCTCCTCATGCTGCGAGCCACCGCGCGCGTGGGCGAGGGAGCGGGCGTAAGGCATAGTAAGCAAGCTTCACCTCATTCTGCGAGCCACCGCGCCCGTGGGCGGGGGAGACGACGTACTAAGCAAGCTTCTCCTCGTTCTGCGAGTTGATGGGACACATCAAAAGTACTCCAGTGTATAGAGCCTTGCCTCTAAGGTAGGCCCCACATGGTTTGCCTCTTTTTTTAATTTAACATAACGCGCCAAGTCGCAATTTGTTTGTTCACCCATGGTAGACGATCCTCCCTCCACCAAGTGGACAACCAGTACACGTGCCAAATTACCATGTGGGCTGCCTTTTTCGTACAGAAATGAGCTCCACCGTGTTCCCGCGCGGGTGTGGTTGGGAAAGAGACGGGAGTACGCGCGCCGTGCGTGCACCTCTTCTCTTCGTGCACGTCCCCCACCTACGTGTGTGTGTGTGAGAGAGAGAGATACAAACCTAGACATAATGCACCGTCCATCCCCATGCCTCCGCCCAGTCCGACCACCAGTCACCACCACGCCCCACTCCTCCTCACCTTATCTCTCATCTTTCTCCCTCCATTTTTATATACAAGGGGCCACTATCAAAATTACAATTTGCAGATATACAAGGCCACTAACACTAATCGGTGCAATATTAATGGTGTTTGCCTCGTGGTACTAGCAAAGGAGGACATTAATTATCCCTTGCATGCATGCGGGAGTTTGTAAAAAACTGCGTCTTGATGTTCCGTGCAATGCACGGGCATCTTGCTAGTCCATCAAACCAACACATGGCAAAATTCCACGGCGAACGAGGGATTTGAAGCTATTGGGAGGGGCTGTTTGGATCTTGCCCGGGGTAGCCAAAATATTGGCGACCCTTTTGTCCACCGGTGCCTTTGCCATCGATGAACGAGGAATGGCTCGGGTGCTCATGCTGTCATGCATCCTCCAGCGCGCACGTTGGAGAGGAGCTCGCACGAGCTGTGTTTTTTTGTCCCACAACGCCGCCCGAGCCGCCCGCAGACCGACCGGCGACCCGCAAATTATGCCATCCAACCGTAGCCGCACACATTATGACAACAACTCAACCAACCGGATGAAATTCACGCAAACACGTAGACAAACTGATATTTCATATAAACAACGACGGAAATCATATAAAATACCCGATTTTCATACAAAAATGACGGATTTCATTACATTCAAATGAACTACGCGATGCTAGTTCTGGACAGCACAGGTATATAATACCTGGCCTAAATGGTCGCCCGCCGATCGATTTGTGTTCCTTATGTCCGGCAGCACGATCACCGGACTGCCGGGAGCCCCGGAGGTATATGCTTCAGCGCAAAGGATGGCTCGCTTCCCCACTGCCCAACTGATATCATTGGCTGGTGCCGAAGATGATGGTGGTCGGCACCGGTTCGAGTTCATCACCGGCCACTACTTCGCCATGGCCGGCACCGGCTCGAGTTCATCCTAACATTCCCCTCTTCCGTGGAGCCCATGCGGGGTCGACGAAGGTCCTCACAAAAAAAGGATCCGGCAAGACACCTAGCTGTGTACGCCGGTGTCGCCTCCGCGGTGGCCTTCATGGGACCCAAGCGGTGGCGGCCTCCCGTGCTCTACTTCTCCCCGATGATGGCGGCGGACGCGGAGGTGCTGGCCACCGACTCATCGCTCTCCGCGCACCCGGCTTCTGTCGCTGCTTGCATGGCGTGGCCGCTAGCATGGGAGTCTCGGCCACAGAAACGGGAGACGCGGTACGAGGCGGCGGCGTGGACGGCAGCAACGATGCCCATGCACCGCTCCTCATCGAGATGTCCTAGAACGGCGAGTTGCTGAACCATGCGCCGGCTTGGGGCGGCAACTGGCTTCGTCGGGAGAGGGGAGGGAGTTGGATCAGCGAGCTGCATAGCTCGTATCCGGCGGGCTACCCAGTCGGCTTGGATGCGGAATAACTACTCTTCGTTAAGCCATTGTAAGAGTGGACAAAATGGTGGAGGAGATAGGGGAGCGGCCCGATCATGAACAGACGTGTGTCGAGAGTGGGTTTCTCGGCTTCCACACGGGCGGGTTTCATGGAGGCGTTTGAATGCGGCACGGAGGCGTGTTCAGCCGGGCGTGCCACGAGTGGCGCCCTCGACTCTGACCTAGGACACCGCACCGTTCTTCCACTAACATGTGGGCTCTTTGGGTGCATGGCATGCATGTCAGTGACCCAACGCAGGCAGCGCACAGCAGAGGAACCTTTGGTGGGCCAGGGCGGTCAGAAGCGGGCATTTCATAAACTGATGATTGTTCATTGAGTGTGACGTCATTTTTTTCATGTAGATAAGCCTACTATGTTGATAGCCCGTTCGATACGTTGTGATTCATAAAGACCGCTGCAAACATCAATGTTCTGCTTATCACAGATAAGATTGATTAATACCCGTGACAATCCATGTCCTTAACAAAGGGTGCATGCACGTATAGGTTGAACGTGTGTCTTGCGTCGTGTGCTGTGTGCATGCAGGCATGCGAGTGTTGCGTGCGTGCAAGGGTACGTTTCAGTGTTGCATGCATGGGTGCGTACGTGCGTGTGTTCGTGAGTGCATGTGTACGTGTCAGTGTTGCACGCCAGCATGCGTGCATGTGTACGTGTCAGTGTTGCATGCCTACATGTGTGCGTGTCTTGCATGCTTTCATGTGTATGTGCGGGGTGAGGCTACACGTCAGTCGACTGACTTTTTCATCTCTGGTCATTAGATTTCCCAGCCGTTGGATACGAAATCAAGGGCCTCCAGTTTATCATCCCTCTAGCCCCCCCCCCCCGCCAAGCTTTTTCTCCAGGGATCCCCACCCCACCGCCCAATGAACGCCCCCAACCGCCGGTGACTGCCAACCAGAGGTCTCACGACTTCGAATACCCACCGACCACTAATTTATTACCATTTCTGTCCTTCATATACGCGCTGACGGGTGGGCCCTATGGTAATGTGCGCTGCTAAATGTGGACCATTTGACTGGTCAATTGATCGTGTTATCAATAAATTACGGAGCTGTATGGTGAGCCAGTGACCGTATGATCACCCTAAAATGTACTCCTATTTTATTAACATAGTACAGACTCAAACTACCATTTCTTTCTTTCATATACGAGCTGACAGGTGGGCCCCATGGTTACGTGCCCCGATGGTACAATACTAGTTGCGCCGCATGGAACATTTGACTGGTCAATTGATTGTATCATCAACAAAATACGGAGTTGTACGGGTGAGGCAGTGACCGTGTAATCATGATATGTATTTGTTTAACACGGTACAGACGCAAGGGCTCATATATACGCGCAAGCACTCACCGCTATAAGCGCACACACACAAACCCTACCCCTATGAGCACCTTCAAGAGAGTGGGCCAGCATATATGATCTTGAGATTTTACGAAGTCACCATAGGTGCCTTGTAGTCGAGTGGAACGTCTCCTCCCACTGAATGTACGTCGCCGGAAAATACTGAAATTAGCACAAGATAAATGCGAGCACCGGGACTTTAACCTTGGTGGGCTCGAGAAACCATTGTCCTCTAACCATCCAACCACATGTTGGTTAGCACGACAAAATGTATCTGGTGACCGTGATGAGCTTATTCTGAAGTCCAGTGACCATATCGTGCTTTCGCTTCAAATACAATGACCGTAAGTGTCGTCAACAAAATACGGAGCACGCATCAAATGCAAAGTCCGTCAGTGTCATCAACAAAATATGGAGACGTATCATGAGCTAGATACCGTTGTACTATTGTATATGCTTATTTTCTTAGTGGCCGATTGCGTGTGTGGTGTGGTGGGCACATCATTTCTAGTTGTGGTGGGTCAACATTAAGACTTATGGGTCGGTTCCATCCTGCGCCACATATAGGTTGGACTGAGATGTGTTATACGAAGAACCACGTGGAGGACTCGGCGTACAACACGAAGCTACCAGAGTCGCGGAGGACTCTATCCCCACTGGTGATAAGCCAACTATATATGATTTGTAACCCTAGGCCCTTAGTATGTTATACAAGCTTGGGGGCTAGTTCATCGATAGTATACACACACGCACAATGCCTGGTATTCACGTGTACTTTGTACACACCCCTATCACTAATATACAGTACCAGGAGTAGGCTCTTTCTTCAACTGCAATTGAATTCTAGCATGTGCATGTGTTTATTTCATATTATCGATCCATAGAGTGAGAGTGGTTTGAAATACAGGCAATGGATGCTTTTGCAATTCATATATAAACATTAATTAGTGCACTCCATGTTGTTAGTGTGAAGCACTTTATACATTTATCACTTGCATGGATACATTCCAAATTGCTAGCTATGAAATAGAATACATGTCAAATTCAACATAAAGGGAGTTTCGAAGATTCGAATTCATAGGAAGTGCATTCATCTATTTGAACCCTAGATAATGGCATTTGTAAATCAGATGTAAAAGGGGGCATCAATCTTTGTTGTGAGTTTGAACATGCTATATATATTCATACGCATATCTAACTTTTTTTTGCAACCAAGGAGATTATATCTGGAACCATGCATGAACTGAGGTAAGTTGCATATTTTTTTTAATATAAACTCGTGTACAATGTATATTCAAATGTACCCCCTCCATTCCAAAATAATCGTAGCTTTAGGATTTTCAAGAGTAAAGATTTGTGAAGTTTGACAAATCCTGAAAGTTCAATTCAAGAGAACCGAAAACGTTAAGGCCTTCTTTGGTTCATAGGATAGGAATTTTATAGGAATAGGAAAATCATAGGAAGTGAGATGACATGAATGTCAATTCCTATAGAGAAAGAGATGTCATTTGGTGCATAGGATAGGATTTTTTCCATTGAGTCTAGGCTAATGTTTTTTCCCTCCAAAACGTGAAGGATTGATTCCTATCCTACATAGGAATAGGAATCCATTCCTACAAACCAAAGGTCTTCAAAGGAATTTTTCCTTTGCAAATCCTATCCTATAGAATTCCTACAAAATCCTACAAACCAAAGGAGGCCTAATGCTTCTGCTCCCAAATATTGAACGAAGCACCAAATAGGCCTCTGGTCACCCGAAACCGCGCGAGACTAATGTTTTGGTGGTAGGAAATTACTGTCCTGACTCTGGCCCGTGTAGCCTATCGGCCCGATGTCCAAAGGTCTAAACCGGGGTAGGTTTGTAACTTCACTAAGACGCCAGAGAAGCATTCATACACCGTGGGCGCCTACCCATGCGCTCGGCCGAAATCTATCCCGCCCACATTTGGGACACCTGACATGACTGTCCTAACCCCAACCCGCAATATGTCCGAAATTTTAGATGGGGGGAAAGTTTGTAACTTTCCCCAAATTTCAAACAAGCGCGTCTCAAACCAAAACATTGTTCCCCCTTAGTTCCCCACCTCCCTCCGTTTCCCCATTCATACTCCATGGGCGCGAAAACGCCCTCTCCACCAGCCGCGAAACCCCAGCCTCCTCCGTCCTCCACCCCATAGCGGCCAATCCACCGCCGCCCTCCTCCATCACGCCGGAGCCGGTACCCCGACGTCGTCGTCCAACGCAACCGCAACCGCAACGCCCTCAAGGACTTAGCAGCTGAAGCCGAGGCAAAGCTGCCTCCACGACACCGACGCTGACGTGCGCCGTACCAGAACCACTCCGGCCACGCCGTCCTGCGCCTCACTGCTGCGCCTCCAGTGTTGCAACCGTCCACCGCATCGGAGTTGTTCTCGCTACGCCATCGTTCGCCGCCTCAGATCTGCTTCCCCACTGCCGACAGACGGCCACCGCACCACACTCAACAACTTGGCCATGGGTTCATCCAAGGCTGCACCGTCCTCCACAACTTCTGGTTTTCGGCGAACAACAAGAAGATCGTCGGAAAAACAGAAGGAGGACACAACACTGCCAGCAGAAAGAGGTACTCCTCTTCCCTTATTCGTGCAAATCTTACGTCTCCGCTCACACCGTATTCATCCCACGAAACAAACTAGTTGAGCGCTTCTTACTGCATCTTCTTTGTGATACTAAATGCACAAGGTTTCCTCCCTTTTACTATTTCACCTTTGTTATAGGTCAGTAGCCCGCCTGGATTTCAATTGAGGGTCAGTCGAGCCGCAATTAAAAGAAGCAACACCCGCTTAGGCGCGCGGAGCACCTAGTCCGCATGTTCCTCGGGGAAGCGGCGCATCGGTGTCTATCATATGGGTGTGGGGCACAGGAGATGCTTGCGCCCGATCTGGAGGTCGGTGGGGCTTGAATGGATGGCCGGGGGCGGTGCCAAGCACAGAGGTGCGGTGAGGTCGAGGGGAGGGCGCAGGCAGGGGAGGAATACTGGGCCGGTGGTCGCTGGCGTTTCGAGGAAGATCGTCAACACTGACTCGCTGGAGGTCGACAAAGGCGATCGGCCCGTTCTTTGTACATCGGACAGTGCAGAAAAAATGGACTGACCTATTTGCTTTCAGTCGACTGTTATTTTCATAGAATCTTGTCGTAATTTAGTGTGCCATGCATGTTGTAGAGTTATCATATGTCTCCCGTCATTTATTTCTCACCGACCTGCTATCTCCTACCTTTACACTGTACTAATTGTGCACACACTTCACCCATACTCACACTATTGTTTTTTATGCATGGGTATTTCAGACTCTGACCCAGTGTTAACGAATGCAGAAAAGAAAAGACAGAAGTCGCTCCAGTGTAATTCGAAGATAAGCACTAAGCGTTCCAGCGCTCTAACGGGTGCAGTGTCAGCAGTTGGAGACAGTAAACTTAGCTCTGCAGTTGATGATCTCAATTGCCACACACAACCATCCCAGGTGCTTGCTTTAACTTCGCGCTGTCAAATGTGGTTGCATGTTGCATATGGTGTCTAGCTTGTATTGCTTCCAATTTGGTTAAATTGCATCTGCTTACTTTACACATTATACCTTTGATAATGACATGCCTTCCTGTTTTTGATACATACTACATATGTCTATTAACCATGTTCGTACATCAAACTAATGCTCTTTTGTATCCCTCGTCAATCACTTATGATGAGACAGTCACCACGGTGGGTTTCTATGAGACGCCATACTCGTTTAAAGAGTGCAGTGTCATCCTCCCCACATAATTCTCAAGAAACAGCAAGGCTAAATGAAGATAGTCAACGTAGCTCTCTAGTTGATCACCGCAATTCCCCCACACCACCATCGCAGGTGCTTGCTCTTACTTGGCAGTGTGATATGTAGTGTTCGTCTTACATGAAAGAAGTGTTCGTCAGTATCATGCATCAATGAGTTCTGAAGAGCAAATTTTATTCCTTTTTCTTGTGGGTTTGACTTGACAAGGCAATCAAGAAAGAGGAAGGAAAAGAGTAAGGAAGGCGATGATGGTGGTCCTCTGTAGCAACGTAAACGGAGCATCTGTACCGATTCTCCTTGTACTGATAGTGCATTACAAGGTCCAAGTCTCCGCTCCCCTACTCCACCATCCAAGGTGCTTGCTCTAACTTGGCAGTGTGATATCTGGTTGCATGTTGCATATGGTGTCTATCTCGTATTGCTCCTAATTTGTGTAAACTGCATCTGCTTAGCTTACACATGATACATGTGAATATGACACGCTTTCCTGTTTTTGGTACATACTATATCTTATGATAAGGCACCTTTAAGTCGCCACTGTGATATTGGTTGTGTCTTGCATATGATTTCTAGCATGTACTACCTCTAATTTTTCCGAAACGCCATACAGTTTGAACTTGGCAGAGTGTTATTGGTTGCATCTTTCATATGGTGTCTAGCTTGCAGTGCTTCTAATTTGTTGAAATGCCTTCTGCTTAGTTACCACATCATAGGTGTGAATATGTCACACCATCCTATTTTTCATACATATTCCATCCTCGCATCATGTGTTTTCCTTTCATCCGAGTAGTGTTCGTCAGTATCATGCATGAATGAGTTCTGAAGAGCGAATTTTATTCCTTTTTGTTATCGGTTTGACTTCACAATGCAAAATCATTACAGCTGAAGGAAATTAGTCCGGTAGTGGATGATGGTGGTCCTTCGGAGCAACTCAAACAGGGGGTCTCTACAGATTCTACTCCGCCATCCTCCCAACAAGATTCACAAGACAACACAAGGTTGGACAGTCAACGTAGCTGTGTAGATGATGAGCACATCTCCCCTACTCCACCATCACAGGTGCTTGCTCTAACTTGACACTATTATATGTGGTTGCATGTTGCGTATGATGTCTAGCTTGTATTGCTTCTAACTTGAATTGCATCTGCTTACTTTGCACATAATGCCTGTGAATATAACACATGTTCCTGTTTCTAGAACAAACGTGTACATGATGAGCACATCTCCCCTACTCCACCATCACAGGTGCTTGCTCTTACTTGGAACTGTTATACGTGGTTGCGTTTTCCGTATGATGTCTAGTTTGTATTGCTTCTGATTATGTTGAATTGCATCTACGTAGCTTACAACTTATACCTGCAACGATCACTTACCCATAAGACACATTTAACTTGGGACTGTGATGTAGGTTGCATCTTGCATTGTCTTCTAGCTTGTACTGCTTCTAATTTCTTGAAATGGCACTTATGACAAGACACTTTTTACCTGATAGAGTGATATTGGTTGCATGTTCATATGGTGCATAGCTTTCATTTCTTCTAATTTTGTTGAAATGCCTTCCACTTACTGTTTTTTCATACATATTCCATCCTCCTATCATACGTGTGAATATGAAACGCTGTCTTTTTTGTCTATATTCTATCCTCCTATCCTGCCCTTGCCTTACATCAAAATAGTGTTCATCTGTATCATGCATCAACCAGTTATGCAGAGCTAATTTTATTCATCTTCTTGTGGTTTTGACTTCATAAGGCAATATCAGAAAATAGGAAGGAAAAGAGTAAGTTAGGGGATGTTGGTGGTCCTCCGCACCGACTTAAACATAGACTCTCTAGATTTGCCACTGCTACTTCTAATGAAGTTGAAGTCCCAAGTCTACATGATGAGTTCATCTCCCGTACTCCACCATCGCAGGTGCTTGCTCTAAGTTGACAGTGTGATAATTGGTTTCATGTTGCATATGTTGTCTAGCCTGTATTTCTTCTATTTTGATTAAATTGCACCTGCTGAGTTTATACGTTATACATGTGCATATGACATGGCTTTCTGTGTCTAGAATACACTTCATCTATCTATCATACCATGTTCTTACATCAAAGTACTGCTGTTGTGTATCCCGCATCAGTCACTCCTGATTGGACGCTTTTAACATGGCAGTTTGATAGTGGTTGCATCTTGCATTGATTTCTACGTTGTACTGCTTCTAATTTTTCGAATTGCCACTTATGACAAGACACTTTTAACTTGCCAGAGTAATATTGGTTGCATCTTTCATATGGTGTCTAGCTTGCATTACTTCTATTTTCTTGAAAATCCTTCTGCTTAGTTTGCACATCGTAGTTGTGAATATGTCATGTCGTCCTGTTTTTCTTACATATTCCATCCTCATACGGTTGTCTTACATCAAAGTATTGCTTGTCTGTATCATGCATCAATGAGTTCTGAAGAGTGATTTTATTCTTTTGTGTTGTGGGTACAGCTTGACATGGCAAAGTCAAAAAAGAGCAAGGAAAATAATATAGTAGGGAGTGCCGTTACTCGTCGGGTGAAACGGAAAAGGTTCTGCCGTCGAGATTCTGCTGGTACTTATAGTGCAGTAGAAGGTCCAAGTCCACCGGCTAAATCTACAAATACAGTATCACCTACTCCACCAGCTTCAGCATCCGCTTCAACTGTACCAGCATCTCAACCAGTTACTCGTTCGTTTGCTTCGGAATTGGCCAGTTCCCAACCTGCCTTCACACCTAACACTACTTCCGAAGCACTGCTGACACAACAGGACTTGGCAAGATCAGATGAACCTCATGAGCATCAACACCAAGATGGTACCTGACCGAGTCAAGTTGCAGTTGCATGCTCCTTTATATGTACTCTCATAGTTTGATGTACACTAACACTTTCCATATTCGTTGTTGAACTAGCACCACGGCACAAGCGGAAACAGACATCAGGGATAATGCTTGACAGATTAACAAAATCTAAAGGAGGAAGAATGGAGATCCATTTTGAGGCAGGTTTAAAAAGGCCACGTGATGCTACACAGTCAGCCAAGTTGTATCAGAGGCAGCCGTTGCCGTTAGGTGTCATGCACGTATCCTCCCAACGTGGATCCAGTACAGGAATGAGAAAGACAATACCCAATTTAACACCTTCCTTGACCATTTGTCCGTAAGTAATGTTATTCATCGCAATTAGTAATATTGTCTTGCTCTGTCCCATACTTTCTAGCTTCCTCATAATAAGACTCACATTCTTTTTTCAACAGATGAGGTTCAAGTTGGATCCGAAAGATGATGCAACTAGACAAGCATGCACTCATGTTTTTCAGTCTGCTCTGCGACAGTATCGGTACCACCTTAGAAAATCTCACTTTGAAGGCAAGGCTAACAATGAAATCGCCCAAACATCTCCAGTGGAATATATTACAGATGAAGACTGGACAGCCCTCGTTAAATACTGGTCTGATCCAAAGTATCAGGTAGGCTATATGTATTTGATCAGACAACATATTGAACTTGTATTTATCTATGTGCCTTACAAGTGTATCTTCTTCTAGGCTAACTGTTTGAAGAACAAAACCAACCGTTCTAAAGTGAAATTCCAACTGACCACAGGATCTTGTAGCTATATTGCACACTGCGAGGCTATTGTAAATAGCTGCTACTTCCTTCTTTTTTTGTGCCATATTATCGTATCTATATTGACTTGTTCCAAATAAAGAGGAAATCCCGTGCAGACCAAAAAGAACCTGAACCGAATGCAGTGCAAATCTTCAAGGATTGCCACACCAGCAAGATGAAGGGCATGAGCACACCAGTTCAAGCCGATGTTGTAAGTCCTTACTCCTCCTGCCTTGAACTGATTGGTACTGTGATGCGTTCATTTAACTACTTGGTTTGCAGCCAATGTCAGTTACTCTGTTCACTTTTATTCACAGTTGTCTTAACGTATCATTTCACCTTACATGGTTTAAAAGAGATGAAGGATATTCTTTTGGTCTTGATCTGTAATCTAGTTGTTATGTTCACGTGCGCACACAATGATAAAATAGCCTGTTTGTTTTATATCTGTTTGCCCATGATATGAATGATGTCATACTATGTTCATCCTACTTTAAACCATGTCTCTTTATCCTTAGATGTCAACAAATGTGAGGAAATAGACAATACAGTAGGCATGCTACATGGACATATGTTCCAAAAGTTATTTTATTATGTAGTTGGCACTACAATACATGCTAATGTATTACAGTAGTTCACCAAAATAAGTTATGTATAAATGTTTAACCTACTCTGTTTGTTTTTGTCTCATTAGTAACTTATCTGGTACACTAATCTACAAGTTCAAACTTTCAGGAAGCTATGGAACAAATGATTGAACAGCCACAACCACCTGAAGGTAACGAGGCTACTACAGGCACAATGTCACCTCTGGTTGCAGTGCGTCAGTATCTCTCCACTAACAGTGCAAAAAGCACCTTCATGCGTAATTCTGGGTTGGTTGTCAAGGTAACCTCGTCCAAATCGCCTACCGAACAAAATCTTCCTGCTAGACAGAGTGATATATCTGTGCTCCAGACACAAGTCCAATCCCTAATGGACGTTGTTTCAGAAACAAGAATAGTGGTTGAGAAATGTCGTCAAGATATGAATGGTTTTGAAACCAGACTATCAGACATTCGCTTCGTTGTTCAAGAGCAATGGCAGAAAAAAGGTGGAGATCATGCTGCTCCATCAGATTCTACAGCCTGAAACATTAGCACTCAGGTCAAATGATATGTGCTTCTATACATCTGATGGTGCTTTTATCTGGAAGGACTGTAAACTTTATGCCAACAGGCCTTTTGTTGTATGGTTGGAATTTATTTTGTTGTGATACAACATTTATGATGCTACCTCAGGCTGCAGTAATTATGACGCTATTTTTGTACAGTGTAGGTTTATCTTAGTAATGTATTCGGCCGAAACCATCATAGGAGCCCAACATGCCAACATTCGTCGGGCCCATTCCAATTGGGCTAAAATTGATTACAGGACGAAATTGGCATGTAGCCCACTAAAAATATCTGGGCCTAAATCAGTATAAGCTTTCATATTTTTCTGGTAGGCCTGTGCCCATAGTGGGGCTTTAACAGGCCTAAACATAATTTGGGCCCTCAGTAAAAATAGGCCGTTTACAGGTGTAAATATCTCGAGCCCATAAAATACATGGGCCTTTAATAGACCGAAAGTGAGATTAGGCCCTGATTGTGCCAAATAACCCACTGGACTTTAACAGGCCGAAATTCGGACGGGCCGTAAATGCGCCGACCTAATACACGGGCCTTTAACAGGCCGGAACTTCGGTCGGGCTAGATTATCGTCATTTTTATATGGGCCGTTAATGGGCCCGATATGACGTTGGGCCACATATGGCCCATGGTTTACGTCCGGCGTTAACAGGCCGAAAATGACAACAGGCCGAAAGTGGCCCAAAGCTATAGTGGGCCTCTAACAGGTCGAATGTGAGACATGGCCGAATATGACCCAAATCCTTCACGGTCGTTTATGGGCCGAAAGTTTTGATGGCCTGTAAATGGGCCCAAATGAAGCCGGACCTTTAACAGGCCGGAAATACACCGGGCCGTAATTCGGCCCAATTACTTAGCGGACTGTTAACGGGCCAGAAGTGACCATGGGCCGCGTTGATGACAAGTTTAGGACATGCCGTTGACGGGCCGATTTGACAGAGAATGTTGGGCCTTTAGCTGGGCCAGCCCATTATGGTCGGCAAAATCTTGTGGGCCTTTAGCTGGGCCGGCCCATTGTGGTCCGCAAAATCTTGTGGGCCTTTAGTTGGGCCAGCCCATTATGGTCTGCAAAATCGTGTGGGCCTTTAGCTGGGCCGGCCCATTATGGTCTGCTAAATTTTGTGGGCCTTTAGCTGGGCCGGGCCATTATGGTCCGCTAAATCTTATGGGCCTTCAGTTGGGCCGGCCCATTTAATCTTTGTGGGCCACTTTTGGGCCGGTCCATGTGTCAACATATCATAGGACCATCTCGACCGTTGGATGAGTGACACCGTGCCAACGCGGAGTTGACGCGCGGATCCGTCAGCCAATGAGAATTTTACACATGGAAAATCGGCATTGGTCATGGCTGTTAACAGGTTATCGGATCCAAAATCTAACCCGATAGCTTAACTTCGTTCAGTTACGGTGGATGCCACGTGTCGGCCACCCTTGACGAAAGCACTTCTGTGACGCGCGATTTAACGTCATGGAAGTGGACACTTCCGTGATGATAATTTTGGCAATGTCATGGAACACTTCTACGACAGCACAGGTATGACTATCTTGATTCTGTCATAAATTTGTCATGGATGTACATGCATGACAAAATCCTACTATGACAAACACGTATCATCACAGAAGTGTATTTTTTTGTAGTGTTGATGTGAGACTATCTTCCCCCTTCTTTGTCTCTTCCACAACCACCATTCTATTCCACATAAAGAGCTATGTCCATGGCTCACGCTCAAGTATTGCGTGAAGATTGAAAAAGTTTGAGAACACCAAAAGTGTGAAACAATTGCTTGGCTTGTCATCGGGGTTGTGCATGATTTAAATACTTTCTGTGGTGAACATAGAGCATAGCCAGACTATATGATTTTGTAGGGATAACTTTCTTTGGCCATGTTATTTTAAAGAGACATAATTGCTTAGTTAGTATGCTTGAAGTATTATTATTTCTATGTCAATATTGAACTTTTGTCTTGAATCTTTTGGATCTGAATATTCATACCACAATTAAGAAGAATTACATTGAAATTATGCCAAGTAGCATTCCACATCAAAAATTCTATTTTTATCATTTACCTAATTGAGGACGAGCAGGAATTAAGCTTGGGGATGCTTGATACGTCTCCAATGTATCTATAATTTTTTATTGTTCCATGCTATATTATATTCTGTTTTGGACATTATTGGGCTTTATTATACACTTTTATATTATTTTTGGGACTAACCTATTAAACGGAGGCCCAGCCCAGAATTGCTGTTTTTTTGCCTATTTTAGGGTTTCGTAGAAAAAGAATGACAAACGGAATGAAACCTTCGGGAACGTGTTTTTTGCCTATATTAGGACTTGGACCCTACGTCAAGCAATCAACAAGAAGTCACGAGGTAGGGGGGCGCGCCTACCCCCCCAGGCGCGCCCTCCACCCTCGTGCGCCCCATGTTGCTCCACCGACGTACTCCTTCCTCCTATATATACCTACGTACCCCCAAACTACCAGATACGGAGCCAAAACCTAATTCCACCGCCGTAACTTTCTGTATCCATGAGATCCCATCTTGGGGCCTTTTCCGGAGCTCCGCCATAGGGGGCATCGATCACGGAGGGCTTCTACATCAACACCATAGCCTCTCCGATGAAGTGTGAGTAGTTTACTTCAGACCTACGGGTCCATAGTTATTAGCTAGATGGCTTCTTTTCTCTTGTTGGATCTCAATACAAAGTTCTCCCCCTCTCTTGTGGAGATCTATTCAATGTAATCTTCTTTTGCGGTGTGTTTATTGAGACCGATGAATTGTGGGTTTATGATCAAGTTTATCTATGAACAATATTTGAATATTCTCTGAATTCTTTTATGTATGATTGGTTATCTTTGCAAGTCTCTTCGAATTATCAGTTTGGTTTGGCCTACTAGATTGATCTTTCTTGCATTGGGAGAAGTGCTTAGCTTTAGGTTCAATCTTGCGGTGTCCTTTCCCAGTGATAGTAGGGGCAGCAAGGCACGTATTGTATTATTGCCATCGAGGATAACAAGATGGGGTTTATATCATATTGCATGAGTTTATCCCTCTACATCATGTCATCTTGCTTAAAGCGTTACTCTGTTCTCTTGAACTTAATACTCTAGATGCATGCTGGATAGCGGTCGATGTGTGGAGTAATAGTAGTAGATGCAGGCGGGAGTCGGGGTACTTGTCTTGGACGTGATGCCTATATACATGATCATACCTAGATATTCTCATAACTATGCTCAATTCTGTCAATTGCTCAATAGTAATTTGTTTACCCACCGTAAATACTTATGCTCTTGAGAGAAGCCACTAGTGAAACCTATGGCCTCGGGTCTATCTTCCATCATATTGATCTTTCAATACTTAGTTATTTCCTTTTCTATTTATTTTACTTTGCATCTTCTATTTCTCTTTATCATAAAAATACCAAAAAAATATCTTATCTTATCATATCTATCAGATCTCACTCTCGTAAGTGACCGTGTAGGGATCGACAACCCCTTATCGCGTTGGTTGCAAGGATTTATTTGTTTGTGTAGGTGCGAGGGACTTGTGCGCGGCCTCCTACTAGATTGATACCTTGGTTCTCAAAAACTGAGGAAATACTTACGCTACTTTGTTGCATCACCCTTTCCTCTTCAAGGGAAAACCAATGCAAGTGCTCAAGATGTAGCAATGGCGCTTCGGTTTGCGTTGTCGTGGCATCCGAACTTGGCGCTGGATGCGTTGATGGGCCAGCGAGCCGGCTCGGAGAGCCAGCTGCAGGTGGAGGCTGGCCGGATCACCACCCGGGCCAGCTATATCGCCGGATTTCGCCTTCCACGATGAGTTCTAGCTGGAGCGGGCGGAGGGTGGCGGCGTTGTGCCTGGTGAAGACTACGGCCTTCTTCTGGACGACCCGGACGGTAGCTCCGAGGAGACGGGCGTCTACGCGGACGTCGAGGAGGAGGATACCGGCACCTCTGCGGACCCGACTGCTGCACGCTCTGGCGGAGGCGATGCCTGATTTCTTACTTGTAGAAAATTTCTGTTAGGTAGCAGGTCCACCCACCCACTGGGGGTTGATTGGGTGTAATGAATTCTGGCCTTGGGCCTGTTTAAATTTATGCTGTATGAACTGTATGAATGTTTGTGCCTTTGCTTCTTGTTGTTTGGAGCTGTTTTCTTGCGACTTCCTCCCTTTGGGTTTCACCCCCGCGAGTCTGACGCCCAGGGCTATGGTCCGTTTCAAGGGGTTCGGCCTTTGAGAGGGACGCGCAATACTTGCTTTTGAAACATTGGGCGTGAGCGAACACCCAATGGGCCGGTTGGCGGCAATCCGGTGGGACGGGTTGGCGAGCAGCCGGTCGTGTGGTAGCTTAAAGTGGTGCAGCCGGGTCGAGCGATCCGACGACATGCAGAAACTTCGTGGATGCCTTTGCCTTTGCCTTCGCTTTTCGTTTTTAGGGTCATTTTCTTGTAACTCTCCCTCTTTGGGCCTCCCCCCCGCGAGTTTGACGGCCAAGGCTTTGGTCCGTGACAAGGGGTTCGGTTTTTGATAGGAGTGTTCAATACTTAGTCTTTCAAAACGTTGAGCGCGTGCAAAGCACCCACTAAGCCGGCTGGCGGCCATCCGTCGGGCCGGGTTGGCAGGCAGCTGGTCGTGCGGTAACTTAAGGCGGCTGGACCGGGTTGGGCGACCCGGCGGTTCTTGACTTAGTGTTCGTGGCGCGTTGTTGCTTTTGTTCTGATGCGCTTGCCAGCTCGCAGTCGAAGCCGGATCTGCAGCTTAGGGTCAAACGAGAAGCTATGGCGATCCAACACGTTTGAGAACCGCTAAGAATAAAATGGCGAGTGGCCAAGCCGGCTGAGGGAGTCCTGGATTAGGGGGTGTTCGGGTAGCCGGACTATACCTTCAGCCGGACTCCTGGACTATGAAGATACAAGATTGAAGACTTCGTCCCGTGTCCGGATGCGACTTTCCTTGGCGTGGAAGGCAAGCTTGGCGATGCGGATATTCAAGATCTCCTACCATTGTAACCGACTATATGTAACCCTAACCCTATCCGGTGTCTATATAAACCGGAGGGTTGTAGTCCGTAGGCAATCAACTCCATATACAACAATCATACCATAGGTTAGCTTCTAGGGTTTAGCCTCCTTGATCTCATGGTAGATCTACTCTTGTACTACCCATATCATCAATATTAATCAAGCAGGACATAGGGTTTTACCTCCATCAAGAGGGCCCGAACCTGGGTAAAACATCGTGTTCCCTGCCTCCTGTTACCAGCCGGCCTAGACGCACAGTTCGGGACCCCCTACCCGAGATCCGCCGGTTTTGACACCGACATTGGTGCTTTCATTGAGAGTTCCTCTGTGCCGTCACAATCAGGAAGGATGCCTCCTCCCGTCTTTAAAGACGGCGCCGTTGCTAAGGGAGCCTTGGCTGTCGGCCAAACCCTCCGGCTAGGTGGTTTCCTCATGACCGCCTGTTCGGCTGTTGCGCCGACGGTGACCTCTCGGGTCATCAAAAGCAACCTACACGTCAGCTCGGAGCTCGTCGAGCATCTAGATCCAATGGAGCTCTCTTCCGTAAACGAGCTCTTGGATCACATCGCCGCCCTGGGGGTCGCTACGGATTACGACCAGGTTGGGCTTAAACCCGATCTAAGAGAAATTAACTCTCCCCAAGTCACCCACCATGTTGCCGTGGTAGAGGCGCAGTGCGGCGACCCTTCATCTATTTTAAGGACTAGCTACGTCCAAATTCCCGATTCCTCCAAGCCGGATACCCGCGGAGAGGAGGATGTAACTCAAGACCTGAGATTAGGATCAGGCAACAGGCTAGATTCGTTGGACAACATCCAAGAATCTGATCTTTAGAGTTCGGAAACTCTTCGGCCTCCGAATCTTGGATTGGGTGAGGTTTCAGATTCAACGACACCCGCCCACCCGAACATAAGCGATCTCTCCCAAATCAGGCAGAGGCCCGAGGAAACAGTACATCATTACTGGGCCATATTCCTCCTGGTTATGACCAGGATAAAGGATTGCCGCGAGGGAGACGCAATCTCAATTTTCTGCAGTAATTGCACGGACGAGGGAATCCTTAGCGCCGTAAGTCGTCGTGATATTACACGCTTCTCTGACTTGGCGTCCATAGTACAAAAATACTGTGCGATGGAAAGCGCCTGGAAAACCGAAATAAAATTTTGGGATAATCCGGCCTTGAATAGTAATCTCGTCCGTACTAAGAGGGTGCATCATCATAGGACACCCGGGATGAACACCAAAAAGCCAAAACCCTCTACAGGGCATGGAACCGTACTGGAAAGGTGGCTTGATGGACCCTGTAGAATTCACAGTACAGAGGACGCCACACCAACTCATGACCTTAGAGCATGTTGGATACTCCGGCAGGTGGCCAAAATTGGCGAGGACCTCTTAATTCTGGAGGCCGCAGAAAGCCAGCCCGAGGACACCAGTACCGTTCTCACAGTCTTTGAGACTTTCACATCAAACAATATGCGAAAAAGAACACTCCGCAGCCTCGCCGAAGTCTATCAAGTTGCAACAATAAATCCATGGAGCGACACTGCTATTACCTTCAACGCAAGTGATGAACCTAGATTCCGAGCAGCCCGAGCACCAGCCGCATTGGTCCTCTGTCCCATAATGGACGGCTTTCGCCTCACCAAGGTGCTCATGGATGGAGGCAGCGGACTGAACCTCATTTATGAGGAAACCCTTCAAAAAATGGAAATAGATTGGAACCGCATCGAGCGAAGCAGCACAACCTTTAGAGGAATAATCCCCAGTCGGGAAGCGCGCTGCACAGGAAAAATCACACTAGATGTGGTGTTCGGCACGTCGGATAATTACAGGTCCGAAGAAGTCACGTTTCAGGTGGCCCTGTTTAAGAGCGGATATCACGCTTTACTAGGGCGGGAAGCATTCACAATCTTCCAAGCAATACCCCATTACAGGTACATGAAGCTTAAGATGCCCGGGCCGAATGGAATTATCACTCTAGCTAGTGATCCGGACATAGCACTCCGCGCCGAAAACAAGACGGCCACATTAGCCCTTGAGGCGCTATCCGAAGCCTTAGTGGCCGAGGAACTGACTGCGCTGCGCTCCACGGTTAACAGGGATGATGTGATACTCGATAAGAGATCCAAATCCACATCCTTCAAGCCAACCGACGAAATAGTCAAATTCCAGCTCCATCCAACGGACCCCAATAAAACAGCTTCAATCGAGGCACGATTGAACCCTGATGTAGACGCCGCACTACGAGAGTTCCTACGAGAGAACTGGGACATCTTCGCCTGGCACCCTTCAGACATGCCAGGGATCCCACGCAGGCTGGCCGAACACAGCTTAAATATCCTAAAAGGATTTAAACCTGTCAAACAAGCCCTTCGGCGTTTTTCCGAACCCAAGAGACAGGCTATGGGAGAGGAGCTAGCCAAGCTATTGGAGGCCGGATTCATCAGAGACATAAAACATCCGGACTGGCTAGCAAACCTGGTGATGGTACTAAAGAAGGACAAATCCTGGCGCCTGTGTGTCGACTTTAAAGACCTTAACAAGGCTTGCCCAAAGGATCCCTTCCCCCTCCCCCGCATCGATCAAATTATCGATGCCACCGCAGGACACGATTTGTTGTGTTTCCTCGACGCATACTCCGGTTACCATCAAATCAAGATGGCAGAATCAGACCAAGCTGCAACAGCATTCATCACACCATACGGCCCATTCTGCTTCAACACAATGCCCTTCGGGCTTAAAAACGCCGGTGCAACATATCAGCGCATGATCCAGACATGTCTGGCAAACCAGATCGGCAAAACAGTGGAGGCGTATGTGGATGATGTGGTCGTCAAATCAAGACATGTCGAATCCCTATTAAACGACTTGAGGCTTACATTCGACAACCTCCGACAATATGACATCAAGCTCAACCCAGAAAAATGCGTCTTCGGCGTTCCAGCCGGAAAGCTCTTGGGCTTCATTGTATCCGGTAGGGGAATTGAAGCAATCCCAGCCAATATCTGAGCTTTGTCACAATTGGATGTCCCAAAGGACCTTGAACAAATACAAAAATTAACCGGGTGCGTGGCGGCTTTAAGCCGCTTCATCTCCCGCTTGGGAGAAAAGGCACTACCCCTTTATCGCCTCCTTCGGCGCACCGAACACTTCGAGTGGACGGATGCCGCCACGGCTGGACTTGATGAAATAAAAGCCATATTGGCAACAAACCCAGTCCTGGCCGCGCCAATCACCGGCAAACCAATGTTATTGTACATTGCAGCAACACACCAAGTTGTCAGTGCAGTGCTCGTTGTCGAGCGGGAAACGGACGGACACAAATTCCCCCTTCAAAGGCCGGTCTACTACATGTCCACTGTCCTCACTCCATGCAAATCACGGTACCCGCATTATCAAAAGATTGCATACGCGGTATTCATGGCATCCCGGAAGCTACAACACTACTTTCAAGAGTGTTCCATAACAGTAGCCTCGGAAGTACCACTAAGCGATATTATCAACAACCGCGACGCAACGGGCCGGATTGCAAAATGGGCCATCGAGCTTCTCCCGTTCGATATAACCTATAAGCCACGGCGAGCTATTAAATCGCAAGTTTTGGCCGACTTCGTCGCAGAATGGACGGAGGCCGTGCTCCCTAAAGAGTACGGCACATATTCAAACTGGATTATGCATTTCGACGGCTCCAAAATGTTGGCCGGACTGGGGGCTGGCGTCGTCCTGACGTCCCCCACAGGAGACATAGTCCAATATGTGCTCCAGATCATGTACACGGATTCCAACAATGCAGCCGAATATGAGGCCCTCCTACATGGTCTCCGGATAGCAGTATCCATGGGTATCCAGCGCCTAGAGGTACGCGGGGATTCAAACCTCGCGATATCCCAAATAAATGGAGACTTCGACGCCAAGGACCCAAAAATGGCAGCTTACCGCAACACCGTCCTAAAAATGTCAGCTCGGTTCGAAGGGCTGGAGTTTCACCATATAGCCCGAGAAAACAATCAAGCAGCGGACGTCCTGGCACGCATCGGAGCAAAACGCGATGCAGTCCCCCCCAACATCTTTTTGGAAAGATTGTTCAAGCCATCCGTAGCATGGGAGGGGGAACCCGCAAATAACAGCCCGGACCTAGCCGCACCACTCGACGCCGAACAATCTGACACAATTGGAGGCTCTGCCAATGAAATTACACCTTCAGCCCATGTAATAATGGCGGTTATTGCCCCGTGGACAAAACCATTCCTAGCCTACCTTACCAGGCAGGAACTCCCGGAGGACCAAAACGAGGCCCGCTGCATAGTGCGGCGATCTAAAGCCTATAGAGTCCATGAGGGAGAGCTTTATAAGAAAAGCACTACCGGAGTCCTTCAAAGGTGCATCTCCGAAGAGGATGGGTGGAACCTTCTGGCTGAAATTCATGTCGGACTCGGTGGTCACCACGCCACTGCTCGGTCCCTTGTTAGCAAGGCTTTCCGTACAGGCTTTTATTGGTCGACGGCCCGGGCAGACGCCCAGGACCTAGTCCAACGATGCGCTGGTTGCCAACTTTTTGCCAACCAAAGCCATATGCCACCCACCGCACTCCAAACTATACCCATCACCTGGCCTTTTGCGGTCTGGGGGCTTGACATGGTCGGACCCCTTAAAGGTGGGACCGATAGGAAAAAATACTTACTGGTCATGGTGGATAAGTTCACCAAATGGATAGAAGCCAAGCCTGTTAAAACGGCCGAATCCGGACCTGTGATAGACTTCATATCCGGGGTTGTACACCGTTATGGCGTCCCCCACAGCATCACAACAGATAACGGTACAAACTTTACCGCCGACGAGGTAAAACTCTGGTGCAAAAACATGGGCATCAAGCTCGATTATGCTTCCGTCTATCACCCACAAACCAACGGCCAGGTCGAACTCGCAAATGGTCTTATCATGAGCGGCATTAAACCCAGACTGGTGCGGTCCCTCAAGGAATCTAACACGCACTGGGTAGAGGAGCTCGACTCCGTGCTATGGGGGCTGTGGACCACGCCAAATCACACCACCGGATACACACCATTTTTATGGTGTACGGCGCAGAGGCAGTTCTGCCCTGCGACATAATTCATGACTCACCTAGAGTGCGCAGGTACGAAGAAAGAGAAGCCGAGCTCGATCGACAGGACAACTTGGACGCCTTGGAGGAGGAGCGTGACGTGGCAAAAGCCCATTCCGCATTTTATCAATAGCAGGCCCGAAGATATCAAAGCAGAGAAGTACGGGCCAAAAATTACAATGTTGGCGAACTAGTTCTATGCCTGCCGGATAAGAAAAAGGACAAACTCAATCCCAAGTGGGAAGGTCCATTCATAATCGACCAAGTCCTGACTGGTGGGGCGTACCGCCTGCGAGATACGTTGGATAACCGACTCGAGCCGAACCCGTGGAACGCCACCTGTCTCTGAAGATTCTATGCCTAGCGCCGGACTCTGTGTTTGTCTCCTTCCTCTGTCCATTTTTTGCATTTTTTGTCTTACATTTCTCTCCTTCCCCTCTTTTCTTTTATAGCCCTTAAGGGCTCTTCTACTGACGCGCCACTTGCGCTCATTAAACCTGGGGGCTTCTTTAACAGAAGCTTATTTATACGGGCTTCACGCCCAACACATGCGTCAAACTTCCGCATGTACCTTTTTCTTCACCATTATATGCATCGATATGACTTAAGTTTTGGCCAAGCTAGGTTGCCTAGCTCCTGTGCTTACCCCTACGTTCCCGATTGTTCGGCTAGGCGGTAAAGGGAGCACCTCTGCGATTGTTACTGCCGGGTCAGCCGGATGTGTACCTCAGACTGGGTGAAGCCGAAAGCTAGCGTTCTTAAGAGAATATTCGGTTGGTGAAATAAAAGATGATCTTTTTACTCATTTTATGCGCCCCCAGATGCTTTTTCTGCGTCTTTTCACGCAGTCCGAACATGCACTTTAGGGCATGCCTCCCAGCGAAAGGAACCCTTAACGGAACTATTCTCTCTGGAAGATGTTTCTTACTAACCATGTAATATAACATAACTAGTTGGGAACTTGTCTGATAAAGCACTAATGACCCATACGCCTGGTCTCCACGCATACCCCGGTTCTTATATAGCTGCTATGGTATTCGGACACACTCCGGACCGTCAGGTCCCGAGGTTGAAGCGAAAAGGTCGGCAACGACAAACGATCTACAATCCGGCTAGAAGGCATTACACATGTCAATTCAAAATTACATAGTCATTCTGACTGATTGTATTCCTCTTCTATACCATCTAACAGGCTGTCTAATTTACAGTCCTGCTGGGAATACTTCGCGGCTAACTCTACTTGGCCGTATACTAAGCTTACAGAGATCTCCTTCCAGTCAGGCCCCACTGGTCCGACCTTGGCCATGTGGTTTGGGTCAGACTTCGTAAAACGGGTCTTCACCATGGCCCAGGACTCCCTCGCGCCTTCTCGGCAGGCCGATATCTTCCACAACCGGAAGCGCCGCCGAGATCCCTTCAGCTTCTCCGCAAGCTCTCCAAGGCCCTCGGGCATGGAGTGGGCAGGCCATAAGGCTTGGGCAACGCCTCGCATCGCCTGCCGAATTCGCTCGTGCAGTTGCATGAGTTCGGGAAGAAGGTCACCTGTAGAACCGGGCATCTCCTCTGCAGGACGACCTGTGAGCATACCTACAGACATTACTCTGTTAGTCGACTTCCTCGCCGAAATCTTTTTTCAAAGTTCGTTCAAGCACTTACTAAATATGCCGCGTCGAAGCCGCTGATTCTCTTTCGTGGAGTCCAACAGCTGGCCACGAACATCTTTAAGTTCGACGTCCAGCCTGGTGTTGGCATCCTGAAGATCATTCTTCTCTCGCCTCACCTTTGTCAACGTACTCTCACCGGCCTTTAGCCGGCGTAAGAGTTGTTTCTTTTCCGGATCGAGTCCGGCGCCATCTGCAACATGATTTGTCAGATTTGCACCCACACCGCACAATACTAATCTTTCGAAGTGTATCTTACCTGAGGGGGTCTCTTTGGGCTCCCCTGCTGCGGCTAGTGCGGCCTCTAGTTGGGCCTTGCACTTTTCCAGCTCCTGGGACAGTACAGTATTCTTCTCTGTAAGAACCTGCATATTAAATGATCCTTAAATCAGTTGCTCTAACTGTTTCACGTCTCGGGGGCTACTGGTATATATATATTTGACCAAAATTTTCTTACCCGTATGTCTTTTACATACTGCTCCGTGGCTCTGGCTAAACCATTTTGAGCGGCACGGAGGTACGCATCTCCCGAATTAAAGGCATCTAAAGCCTCTTGGGAGAAACAAGCATCGCGTAGAACTGTCCGGCGACGCCTATGGTTCATGGCACTCTCCACTTCAGAATTTGTGGCAGACAGCCTATCGGCATCCTCTGTCGGAGGAGCGTCCGGTGCGCGCCTAGTGCTCGCCTCCGCTTCCTGGCCAGACGTTGGAGCCTGGCTGGTGGAGGCGCGATTGGAAACCTCTCCGGATGTAGTCCGGCAAGGTCTCTTCGTTCTGAAGATAGCACGAACGTTAATATGCCCTGACAGAATAACACCAGGGAAACAGAGGGTGTGCTATACCTTTGCGCCGGCATCTCAGTCCGGACTACATTGCTTTTTGCCCCACGGGGCCCTGCGGCCCCTCGTTGGCTAGCCGCCGCAGGTTCGGCCTCCTACCTCGGAAATCTCCCCTGCAAAACACGGTTGTCGTCAGAAACACCGGAATACGTGAGAGTGGAATCTCTCTCAAGGGAATGAGACTCCGGTTTCTGTCACCTGGGAGGCCGGGATTAACCCTGGGTAATCAGCCGTGATGGCTACCAAGGTATTGTCCTTGCTTAGCTGATGGAACACCCTGTCGATAAGCTCCACCGATATGTCCGGATCCTCTTCGGAGTCCGGATCAAGGGACCGTTCTGGGTCCTCGGGCTGTGGAGGGCGGCTGTTTATATCCTTTACCACCTGTCGCAGTTCCTGGATTGAAGTCGTTAGACTACATATCTAACCGTGGGAGTATAAAACAAACGGGCAAGCGCAGTTGTTCACTTACCCAACTTGGAGGATCGTACATAGTAAATCCGGCCTGCGGGTTGACGCAGAGGAATTCCTCCTTTTGTCCCTTATACAAAGAGGATAAGATCTTTACTAGAGCGGCAGCTGAGGCCAGCCCCTTACGACCGTAACGGGTGGCATCATCCTCCCCGTTGAAATCCCACATGGGGTGGCCTCTATATTGAAGTGGCTGCACCCCCCGCATAATGCATGCGGCCATGACTCCAATCATGGTTAGTCCGGAATGAGTAACAGTCTTATCCGGCCCATCAGGTAAAGGACATCTCTATCGCTTTCTCTCTGAGAGCTCCGCGGACGCCAGCTCAAGCGTTTCTTCAATTGAGCACTGTTGAACTCAGGGAGACCGACCCGGATAGGGTCCGGTAGCGGGACATCATCTATGTAAAACCATTCCGAAGGCCAGTCCTCGGACGCCTTCTTTGGGGTTCCGGATAGGTATCCGGTCCCGGCGATGCCCCATACTTCGGCTCCACCCACTTGGTATATAGACCCCTCTCGAGAACGGGGCACCAGGCAGAATAACCTCTTCCACAGCGCAAAATGAGCCTCAACACCTAAAAATAGCTCGCAAAGGGCGACGAAACCCACAATATGTAATACGGAGGCGGGCGTGAGATTGTGCAGCTGGAGGCCGTAGAACTCTAGAAGCCCGCGGAGAAATGGATGAATTGGAAACCCCAGTCCCCTTATTAGATAGGGGACGAGGCACACCCGCTCTCCTTTAGAAGGATTGGGGGTGCTCTCCACTTGTTTTCCGCCATTGTAGGTGGCAAGACCGGCTCGGACCGGGACCATGTATGCCTGAGGGAGAAATCCCTTGGCCTGAAGCAACACTAACTCGCTATGCGGGATGGTGCAACTCTCCCAGTCCCCGGGTTTGGGACCGGAGGGGCGAGGGGAGGAGCTGCGATGGCTGGTCATGTTGGAATGGACCTTTGCTGGAAGCGCTCTGATGAAAACTCACGGAGAGGAGAAGATGTGGTTTGGACCTAAATCCCCATCCCGTTAAACAGGCGGCTCGTTTATACGGCTAGGGGTGTGGATGTAAAAACGCCCTGGCTTTTCGCATTCGTTTGACACATGGAAGACGGCAATTATTTGGCGTGGGAGCCGAGGAGCGCTACATTACAAAAATTGGACATTATTCCTACAGGTACACAGGATTTGGAGAAGAACCCGCCTTGCAATGCCGAACAATCTGCGCGCCGGACTCGTCGTCATTGAAGCCTGGTTCGGGGGCTACTGAGGGAGTCCTGGATTAGGGGGTGTTCGGGTAGCCGGACTATACCTTCAGCCGGACTCCTGGACTATGAAGATACAAGATTGAAGACTTCGTCCCATGTCCGGATGGGACTTTCCTTCACGTGGAAGGCAAGCTTGGCGATGCGGATATTCAAGATCTCCTACCATTGTAACCGACTATATGTAACCCTAACCCTATCCGGTGTCTATATAAACCAGAGGGTTGTAGTCCGTAGGCAATCAACTCCATATACAACAATCATACCATAGGCTAGCTTCTAGGGTTTAGCCTCCTTGATCTCGTGGTAGATCTACTCTTGTACTACCCATATCATCAATATTAATCAAGCAGGACGTAGGGTTTTACCTCCATCAAGAGGGCCCGAACCTGGGTAAAACATCATGTTCCCTGCCTCCTGTTACCATCCGGCCTAGACGCACAGTTCGGGACCCCCTACCCGAGATCCGCCGGTTTTGACACCGACACCGGCCAGCCCCCGAGTCCCCGGGTCGAGTGAATCGACCCGGCGGCCGAGTTCGGCTTAAAATTATAAGGTGATGCGCGAATGTAGAGACACGATAGCTTGGTCGCAAAAGGGGCAGCCCCTGAGCATCATTCCAGGACCCCATTGTTTTGAGATGATTACAAAAGACAGTGGTACATACATGTTTACAGCTAACTGTAAAACGGGCGGAGTAGCTCCGCATTCCATCGCCGGATTGTTTCTTCGCCGGCTGTGTCTCTGATACGTCTCCAACGTATCTATAATTTTTTATTGCTCCATGCTATATTATCTACTGTTTTGGGCAATATTGGGCTTTATTATCCACTTTCATATTACTTTTGGGACTAACCTATTAACCGGAGGCCCAGCCCAGATTTGCTGTTTTATGCCTATTTCAGTGTTTTGAAGAAAAGGAATATCAAACGGAGTCGAAACGGAACGAAATCAACTGGAGAAGTTATTTTTGGAACAAAAGCCACCGGATAGACTTGGATTCCATGTCAGGAGATATGGGAGGTGCTCAAGAGGGTGGGGGCGTGCCCCCTGCCTCATGGGGCCCCCGTGGCTCCTCCGACGTACTTCCTGCACCCATATATATCGTCGTACCCTAAAACTTCCAGAATAGAGAATAGATCGGGAGTTCCGCCACCAGAAGCCTCCGTAGCCACCGAAAGCCAATCTAGACCCGTTCCGGCACCCTGCCGGAGGGGGCAATCCCTCTCTGGTGGCCATCTTCATCATCCCGGTGCTCTCCATGATGAGGAGGGAGTAGTTCTCCCTCGTGGCTGAGGGTATGTACCAGTAGCTATTTTTGTCGAGGCGGGATTTGGGGTGGCGCTTGCGTTGCCGCTTTGACTGCTTCTCGAGGGAACAATCCTTCGGTGCGTCCTTTCGCTCCTTGCCGTCATCTTTGGGTGCGTCCACCATGTATAAGTCATATGACGAGGTGGCGTCCCAGGGCTCGATAGGCGCTGATTCTTCATCGTCTCCTTGATCGGCGTCCATACCGTCAATGTCGTCGGAGTTGAAGTCGAGCATGTCGGTTAAATCGTCGACAGTGGCTACCAAGTGGGTGGGCTTTGAATTTCTTCATCGTCCGAATCCCAACCTTGCTGACCGTAGTCTGACTAGGGTTCTCCTGATAAAGAGAGAGACTTCAGTGACTTCAGGATATCGCCGAAAGGCGAGTGCTGAAAGACGTCCACGGCCGTGAACTCCATGATCGGCGCCCAATCGGATACGCTCGGCGGGGGCGCGGAGAGTTCGGAGTCCGGCAAAGAATCCGGCTCCATGGAGTCACGAGTCTTGCAGAGTACGGGGCTGGTGTTTGGCTCAACCGCCGTTGGGATCGCAGCCCCCGAGGCAGCGTCCAACCGCCCATCCTCGATTAGCACGGTCGGCTCCGAACTGGGGGTCGGAGCCGATGCGGGTGCGGCCTCCAGGGCACAGTTCGGCGGCAGAGCTAGATCATGCTCGTCGTGACAGTGCGGCGCGCTCGGCAGTGGTTCGAATCCGTCGAAGATCAAGTCCCCGCGGATGTCGGCCGTGTAGTTTAAACTTCTGAATTTGACCTGACGGCCAGGGGCGTAGCTTTTGATCTGCTCTAGATGGCCAAGTGAATCGGCCCGCAGTGTAAAGCCGCCAAAGACGAAGATCTGTCCAGGGAGGAAGGTCTCACCCTGGACTGCATCGCCATTGATGATCGTAGGAGCCATCGGGGCAGACGGCGATGGCACGGAGGAACTCTCAATAAAAGCACCAATGTCGGTGTCAAAACCGACGGATCTCGGGTAGGGGGTCCCGAACTGTGCGTCTAGGCCGGATGGTAACAGGAGGCAGGGGACACGAAGTTTTACCCAGGTTCGGGCCCTCTCGATGGAGGTAAAACCCTACGTCCTGCTTGATTAATATTGATGATATGGGTAGTACAAGAGTTGATCTACCACGAGATCAGAGAGGCTAAACCCTAGAAGCTAGCCTATGGTATGATTGTCGATGTGTATGTTGTCCTACAGACTAAAACCCTCCGGTTTATATAGACACCGGATAGGGTTAGGGTTACATAGAGTCGGTTACAATGGTAGGAGATCTGAACATCCGTATCGCCAAGCTTGCCTTCCATGCCAAGGAAAGTCCCTTTCGGACACGGGACGGAGTCTTCAATCTTGTATATTCATAGTCCAGGAGTCCGGCTTGAACGTATAGTTCGGCTATCCGAACACCCCCTAATCCAGGACTCCCTCAGGTGTGTTGGGGACACAAGAGACTCTTTGTTATTTGGTTGCAGGGTTGCTTGAGAGAGACCATCTTCATCCTACGCCTCCTACAGATTGATAAACCTTAGGTCATCCACTTGAGCGAAATTTGCTACTGTCCTACAAACCTCTGCACTTGGAGGCCCAACAACATCTACAAGAAGAAGGTTGTGTAGTAGACATCAAGCTCTTTTTGGCGCCGTTGCCGGGGAGGTTAGCGCTCGAAGGTATATATTTAGATCTTGCAATCGAGTCTTTTAGTTTCTTGTTTTATCACTAGTTTAGTTTATAAAAGAAAACTATAAAAAATGGAATTGAGTTTGTCTCATACGCTTCATCTTTTTAATATCTTTCGTGAGTATGATGGAAAGGATAATTGTGCTCAAGTGCTAGAAGAAGAAATCTACAAAAAATTTGGCACTAAATCTTTGAATGATGAGCATGATTGCAATGTTGCTAGTACGAATTCTTGCAATATCCATGAGGCTAATGATGATTGCACTAGTTATGATGAAAGCATGCCTCCTATTTATGATGATTATATTGATGAAAGTGGTTTCGGAGAGGTCATGACTTTATTTTGTGATGAATCCACTATTTCGGAAGAGGTTCCAATTGATTATGAGAACAGAGTTGCTATCTATAATGATTATTGTGATGACTTGTATGCTATTAAAAATAATGATATCCATGAAACTTGTCATCATGATTTTAGTTTTCAATTGGATTATGCATCACATGATAATTGTTTTGTTGAGTTTGCTCCCACTATTGTTCATGAGAAGAATTTTGCTTGTGTGGAGAGTAGTAAATTTTCTATGCTTGTAGATCATGAAAAGAATGCTTTATGTGATAGTTATATTGTTTAATTCATTCATGATGGTACTGAAAAATTATTATGAGGGAGGAATATATGCTTGTAGGAGTTGCAATAATATCAAGTTTCCTCTCTATGTGCTTAAGGTTTTGAAGTTATGCTTGTTTTACCGTCCTATGCAAGTTGATTCTTGTTCCCATAAGTTGTTTGCTCACAAAATCTCTATGCATAGGAAGTATGTTAGACTTAAATGTTCTAGTCATATTCTTTATGATGCTCTTTTTATGTTTCAATTCTTATCCTTTATGTGAGCATCGTTGAAATCATCATGCCTAGCTAGGGGCGTTAAACGATAGCGCTTGTTGGGAGGCAACCCAACTTTATTTTTATTCCTTGCTTTTTGTTCCTGTTTAGTAATAAATATTTCATCTAGCCTCTGTTTAGATGTGGTTTTATGCTTTTAATTAGTGTTTGTGCCAAGTAGAACCTTTGGGAAGACTTGGGGAAAGTCTTTGCGATCATGCTGTAAAAAACAGAAACTTTAGCGCTCACGAGAATTGATTCCATTTTTATTTGGAGAGTGATATTTAGTTAATTATTTTGGAAGATTATTAATAGATAAATTCCTCAGGTCCAGCAATTTATTTGAGAATTTTATGAGTTCCAGAAGTATACGTTTGATCCAGATTACTACAGACTGTTCTGTTTTTGACAGATTCTGTTTTCTATGTGTTGTTTGCTTATGTTGATGAATCTATGAGTAGTATCGGAGGGTATGAACCATAGAGAAGTTGGAATACAGTAGATATTACACCAATATGAATTTAGAATGAGTTCATTACAGTACCTTGAAGTGGTGGTTTATTTTCTTATACTAACGGAGCTTACGAGTTATCTGTTAAGTTTTGTGTTGTGAAGTTTTCAAGTTTTGGGTAAGGATTCGATGGACTATGGAATAAGGAGTGGCGAGAGCCTAATATTGGGGATGCCCGAGGCACCCCAAGGTAATATTCAAGGAAAACCAAGAGCCTAAGCTTGGGGATGCCCCGGAAGGCATCCCCTCTTTCGTCTTCGTTCATCGGTAACTTTACTTGGAGCTATATTTTTATTCTCCACATGATATGTGTTTTGCTTGGAGCGTCAATTTATTTTGCTAGGATTTTCTTGCTGTTATTTAGAACAAGGTTTTGCATCTTTTATTTCAATAAAAGTGGCATTGATAGCCTTTACTATGCCTATGTTACAAGTATACATGTTGCTGTTTGAAAACAGAAAGTTTACCGCTGTTGCAATAATTCCCTAGAAAATTCAGAATGTGATAAAATGTTGAAACCTTTTGAATATTAAGCTCTGATAAATTTACTACAGTGGGAATTTTATTTCATAATTTTTGGAGCTAGGGAAGTATGGATGTTGCAGCATTCTTTACAGACTATCCTGTTTAGGCAGATTGCTGTTATGTTTGCATTGTTTGCATATGTTTGCTTCTTTAATGATTCTATTTGAGGATAGGAGTATTAAGTATGCAGAGGCATTTAGTATGCAATGTTGAATAATAATTTTAGTGATTTGCTACAGTAGAGTATGATAAGGTTTTGGCATTGATTTATACTAACTTATCTCACGAGTCCTTGTTGAGTTTTGTGTGGATGAAGCTTTTGATATTTAGGGAGACCGTGATATGAGAGGAATTAAGGGGACACAAACGCTCAAGCTTGGGGATGCCCAAGGCACCCCAAGATAATATTTCAAGCAGTATCAAGCATCTAAGAGTGGGGATGCCCCGGTTGGCATCCCACCTTTCTTCTTCAACAACTATTGGTTAGTATCGGTTGATCCTAAGTTTTTGCTTCTTCACATGATGTTTGCCATTCTTAGAATGTCATTTTATTTTGCTTTGCTTGCTGCTTGAATAAAATACCAAGATCTGAAATTCTTAAATGTTATAGAGTCTTCACATAGTTGCATAATTATTAAACTACTCATTGATCTTCACTTATATCTTTCGAAGTAGTTTGTTGTTTCTCTAGTGCTTCACTTATATCTTTTAGAGCATGGTGGTAGTTTTATTTTGAAGAAATAGATGAACTCTCATGCTTCACTTATATTATTTTTGAGAGTCTTAAATAGCATGGTAATTTGCTTAAAATCCTAATATGCTAGGTATTCAAGATTAATAATAAAATTCTCTTATGAGTGTGTTGAATACTAAGAGAAGTTTGATACTTGATGATTGTTTTGAGATATGAGGATGGTAATATTAGACTCATGCTAGTTGAGTAGTTTTGAATTTGAGAAATACTTGTGTTGAAGTTTGTGATTCCCATAGCATGCACGTATGGTGAACCGTTATGTGATGAAGTCGGAGCATGATTTATTTATTGATTGCCTTCCTTATGAGTGTCGGTCGGGGACGAGCGATGGTCTTTTCCTACCAATCTATCCCCTAGGAGCATGCGCGTAATACTTTGTTTCGATAAGTAATAGATTTTTGCAATAATTAGGTGAGTTCTTTATGACTAATGTTGAGTCCATGGATTATACGCACTCTCACCCTTCCACCATTGCTAGCGTCTCTAATACCGCAAACTTTTCGCCGGTATCATACACCTACCATATACCTTCCTCAAAACAGCCACCATACCTACCTATTATGGCATTTCCATAGCCATTCCGAGATATATTGCCATGCAACTTTCCACCATTCCGTTCATCATGACACATTCATCATTGTCATGTTGCTTAGCATGATCATGTAGTTGACATAGTATTTGTGGCAAAGCCACTGTTCATAATTCTTTCATACTTTTCACTCTTGATTCATTGCATATCCCGGTACACCGCCGGAGGCATTCATATAGAGTCATACTTTGTTCTAGTATCAAGTTGTATCATTGAGTTGTAAATAAATAGAAGTGTGATGATCATCATTCAGTAGAGCATTGTCCCCAAGAAAGGCCAAAAAAAGAAAGGCCAAATAAAAAAATAAAAAATAAAAGGGACAATGCTACTATCCTTTTTCCACACTGGTGTTTCAAAGTAGCACCATGATCTTCATGATAGAGAGTCTCCTATGTTGTCAATTTCATATACTAGTGGGAATCTTTCATTATAGAACTTGGCTTTTATATTCCAATGATGGGCTTCCTCAAATTGCCCTAGATCTTCATGAGCAAGCAAGTTGGATGCACACCGACTTAGTTTCTTTTTGAGCTTTCATATACTTATAGCTCTAGTGCATCCGTTTCATGGCAATCCCTACTCACTCACATTGATATCTATTGATGGGCATCTCCATAGCCCGTTGATACGCCTAGTCGATGTGAGACCATCTTCTCCTTTTTGTCTTCTCCACAACCACCATTCTATTCCACCTATAGTGCTATATCCATGGCTCACGCTCATGTATTGCGTGAATATTGAAAAAGTTTGAGAACATCAAAAGTATGAAACAATTGCTTGGCTTGTCATCGGGGTTGTGCATGATTTGAATATTTTGTGTGGTGAAGATAGAGCATAGCCAGACTATATGATTTTGTAGGGATAACTTTCTTTAGCCATGTTATTTTGAGAAAACATAATTGCTTTGTTAGTATGCTTGAAGTATTATTATTTTCTATGTCAATATGAACTTTTGTCTTGAATCTTATGGATCTGAATATTCATGCCACAATTAAGAAGAATTACATTGAAATTATGCCAACTAGCATTCCACATCAAAAATTATCTTTTTATCATTTACCTACTCGAGGACAAGCAGGAATTAAGCTTGGGGATGCTTGATACGTCTCCAACGTATCTATAATTTTTGATTGCTCCATGCTATATTATCTACTGTTTTGGGCAATATTGGGCTTTATTATCCACTTTTATATTACTTTTGGGACTAACCTATTAACCGGAGGCCCAGCCGAAATTTGTTGTTTTATGCCTATTTCAGTGTTTCGAAGAAAGGGAATATCAAACGGAGTCGAAATGGAACGAAATCAACTGGAGAAGTTATTTTTGGAACGAAAGCCACCGGATAGACTTGGATTCCACGTCAGGAGATACGGGAGGTGCTCACAAGGGTGGGGGGCGCGCCCACCCCCCTAGGGCGCGCCCCCTGCCTCGTGGGGCCCCCGTGGCTCCTCCGACGTACTTCCTACACCCATATATATCGTCGTACCCTAAAACTTCCAGAACAGAGAATAGATCGGGAGTTCCACCGCCAGAAGCCTCCGTAGCCACCGAAAGCCAATCTAGACCCGTTCCGGCACCCTGTCGGAGGGGGCAATCCCTCTCCGGTGGCCATCTTCATCATCCCGGTGCTCTCCATGACGAGGAGGGAGTAGTTCTCCCTCGGGGCTGAGGGTATGTACCAGTAGATATGTGTTTGATCTCTCTCTCTCGTGTTCTTGAGATGATACGATCTTGATGTATCGCGAGCTTTGCTATTATATTTGGATCCTATGATGTTTTCTCCCCCCTCTACTCTCTTGTAATGGATTGAGTTTCCCCTTTGAAGTTATCTTATCGGATTGAGTCTTTATAGACTTGAGAACACATGATGTATGTCTTGCCGTGGATATCTGTGGTGACAATGGGATATCACATGATTCACTTGATGTATGTTTTGGTGATCAACTTGCGGGTTCCGCCCATGAACCTATGCATAGGGGTTGGCACACGTTTTCGTCGTGATTCTCCGGTAGGAACTTTGGGGCACTCTTTGAGGTCCTTTGTGTTGGTTGAATAGATGAATCTGAGATTGTGTGATGCATATCGTATAATCGTGCCCACGGATACTTGAGGTGACATTGGAGTATCTAGGTGACATTAGGGTTTTGGTTGATTTGTATCTTAAGGTGTTATTCTAGTACGAACTCTAGGGCTGTTTGTGACACTTAAGGAATAGCCCAACGGATTGATTGGAAAGAATAACTTTGAGGTGGTTTCGTACCCTACCATAATCTCTTCGTTCGTTCTCCGCTATTAGTGACTTTGGAGTGACTCTTTGTTGCATGTTGAGGGATAGTTTTATGATCCAATTATGTTAGTATTGTTGAGAGGACTTACACTGGTGAAAGTATGAACCCTAGGCCTTATTTCCACACATTGCAATACCGATTACTCTCACTTTTATCACTTGCTACCTTGCTGTTTTTATTATTTCAGATTATAAGTACCTTTATCTACTATCCATATACCACTTGTTTCACCATCTCTTCGCCGAACTAGTGCACCTATACAATTTACCATTGTATTGGGTGTGTTGGGGACACAAGAGACTCTTTGTTATTTGGTTGCCGGGTTGCTTGAGAGAGACCATCTTCATCCTACGCCTCCTACGGATTGATAAACCTTAGGTCATCCACTTGAGGGAAATTTGCTACTATCCTACAAACCTCTGCACTTGGAGGCCCAACAACGTCTACAAGAAGAAGGTTGTGTAGTAGACATCAGTCTCTCTTGCGCTTGTTCGACTTGCGGGCGTTGATGAGGTAGTAGGTGTTGCGATCGCGTAGGGCCTTGCTGATGATGAAGGGGCCCTCCCATGGGGAGGACAGCTTGTGCTGGCCCGTCTGCTGCTGGACGGGTCGGAGGACGAGGTCTCCCTCTCGGAAGGTGAGGGGCTTGATCTTCTTGTTGTGGTAGTGCCTCAGACCTTGCTGGTACATGGCTGAGCAAGTGAGCACTAGGAGATGCGCTTCTTCGAGCAAGTCGACGCCATCCTCGCATGCTTCTTTTGCTTCGGCTTCTGTGTACATCATGACGCGTGGCGAGTCAAACTCGACGTCGATCGGGATGATGGCTTCTGCTCCATAGACGAGGAAGAGCAGGGTGAACCCGGTCGACCGGTTAGGCGTGGTGCGGAGACTCCATAGAACAGCCGGCAACTCGTCGAGCCAGCTGCCGGGGGAACGGACGAGTGACTCGACGAGCCGTGGCTTGATGCCGGATAGGATGAGGCCGTTGGCCCGCTTGACCTGGCTGTTGGAGTGCGGATGAGCAACGGAGGCCAGGTCGAGGCGGATGCCGGAGACGGAGCAGTACTGCGCGAGCGCGCCCTTGGCGTAGTTGGTGCCGTTGTCCGTGATGATGCTGTTCGGCATGCCGTAGCATACCGCGATATCTTTGATAAATCGAACGGCCGTTGGACCGTCCAGCTTCTTGATCGGCCTTGCCTCGATCCATTTGGTGAATTTATCTACCGCCACCAGCAAGTGCGTCATGCCACCTTGAGCGGTCTTGAAGGGTCCCACCATGTCGAGTCCCTAGACCGCGAAGGGCCAGGCGATCGGGATGGTCCGGAGTACCGACACCGGCTGGTGGCTGCGCTTGCTGAAGCGTTGGCATCCCTCGCACTTGAGGACGAGCGACTCGGCGTCTTCAAGGGCCATGGGCTAGTAGAAACCATGGCGGAAAGCCTTGGCCACCAGGGATCATGAGGCGGTGTGGTGCCCACACTCGCCCTAGTGTATGTCGAGTAGGATCTCAATGCCCATGTCCTGCTCGACGCAGCACTGGAACACGCCGACGGAGCTGCCCTTGACGAGCTCGATGTTGATGATGCTGCAGGCGGACGCTCGGCGGTGTACTTGCCGAGCTTCAGTCTCGTCCATGCGGAGGACCCCATTCTCCAGGAACTCCGAAAATGGGCAGGGCCTAGGATGGTGCCGCGACCCCGGTGAGGACGGCCATGACGACGGGCTCCGGGGTGGCAGCCCCCGAGCCAGGTTCAGCAGCCCTAGGGCCGGGTTGGGGTGTGGTCGGGTTGGCTGGAGCAGTCCCCCGGCCGGGTCGGCTGGAGCAGTCCCCGGGCCGGGTTAAGGCGCGGCCGGGTCGTCCGGGACATGGATGGACTCGGAGTCCGGAGACGGCTTGTGCAGGTGCTCGAGGGAGACGCCGGATGGAATGGACTGCCGGGACAAGGCGATCTTGGCGAGCGTGTCGGCTTCCTCATTCTCCGCGCGGGGGACGTGGAGGAACTCGCAGCCCTCGAAAAACCCGGACAGCTTCTGGATGAGGAAGCGATAGCTTGCCATGTAGGAGTCATGGGCGTCCCACTCACCGGAGCACTACTGGACGACCAGGTCCGAGTCGCCGAAGCATAGGATTCGCCGGATGCCGAGCTCCTTGGCAAGCCGGAGGCCGTGCACAAGGGCTTCGTATTCGGCGACGTTGTTGGAGGCGGCGAAGTGGATCTGTAGCACATACATGAGCTGGTCGCCCTTGGGGGAGGATAGCACGATGCTGCCCCCTAGGCCGAGTCGCATTTTCGAGCCGTCAAAGTGCATGAGCCAATGCGTCGAGTCCAGCGGTGGCAGCAGGTACTGGGTCTTGGTCCAGTCAATGAGGAAGTCGGCCAAAGCCTAGGACTTGATCGTGGTGCGGGGCTCGTAGAGGATGGTGTGGCCGGCTAGCTCGAGCGCCCATTTGGCGACCCGGCCTGAGGCATCCCGGCACCCGATGCTCTCGCCGGGAGGGGCCGTGCTGACCACGGTGACGACATGCTCTTGGAAGTATTGCTTCAGCTTCTTGGCGGTGAAGTATACGCTGTAACACATCTTCTAGTAGTGCGGGTAGTTCTGTTTCGAGGCGGAGAGCACCTCGCTCAAGTATTAGATGGGACGCTGGACGGCTTGAACCTTGCCCTTCTCTGGTCGCTCGACCACCATCACTGTTGGTGTCAAAACCGGCGTATCTCGGGTAGGGGGTCCCTAACTGTGCGTCTAAGGCGGATTGTAACAGGAGGCAGGGGACACGATGTTTTACCCAGGTTCGGGCCCTCTTGATGGAGGTAAAACCCTACGTCCTGCTTGATTAATATTGATGATATGGGTAGTACAAGAGTAGATCTACCATGAGATCAGAGAGGCTAAACCCTAGAAGCTAGCCTATGGTATGACTGTCTGTTATTGTGTCCTACGGACTAAAACCCTCCGGTTTATATAGACACCGGAGGGGGCTAGGGTTACACAAGGTCGGTTACAAAAGAGGAGATATCCATATCCGTACTGCCTAGCTTTTCTTCCATGCCAAGTAGAGTCCCATCCGGACACGAGACGAAGTCTTCAATCTTGTATCTTCATAGTCCAACAGTCCGACCAAACGATATAATCTGGCTGTCCAGAGACCCCTAATTCCGGACTCCCTCAGTAGCCCCTGAACCAGGCTTCAATGACGATGAGTCTGGCGCGCAGTGTTGTCTTCGGCATTGCAAGGCGGGTTCCTCCTCCGAACCTATCACAGAAGAGTTTGAATACCAGGATAGTGTCCGACCCTGCAAAATAAATTCACATACCACCGTAGAGAGAATAATATTTCCACAAATCTTAATCTGCTGACACACTTTGGCAACATGACATCAGGCCAAGGCTCGGTGATTATTCGAACCGTTTTTCTTCAACCAGCTCCACACATAACGCGAGGCAGTTTCTTGACATGTCTTATCAAAGCAGAGATCATGTTCCCCTAATTACGGGATTCTCATCAATATGGTCATGGGTAACCCAACCGTTCCTAGGACTCCTAAATTTTAGGAAAGTCCCAAACAACCACTAGGAGGACGCTTGATATTCACCCTCTTTATAAAGGGACAAGGCTTTTGCTTTTTTCCCTCCCGTGCTCAACGGAATCCTTCCCCCACCTCGAGTTCTAACACCCAAAGCCCAGGTCAGGTGCTTCGGACCTTCAATCATGTCCGGATCTAGCCTTCAAGGCCGGTGGATGCCCTCCTCCATTATGGAAGAGGATATCAAGAAGTTGAGGGAGGCCAGATACCCGACCGCCGAGGTTTCACATCAGCTGCCTGCCCGAGGGCAGGTCATCCCTACTCCCGAACCCAAAGAGAACGTTGTGTTCATCTCCCACTTCCTCCAAGGCCTAGGCCTCACCCTGGATCCCTTTGTTAGGGGTTTGATGTTCTATTACGGGCTAGATTTCCACGATCTTGCCCCGGACTCCTTTCTCCACATCTTGGCATTTATTGTCGTATGTGAGGCCTTCCTCCGCATTACCCCTCACTTTGGCCTGTGGCTCAAGACCTTTGACGTGAAGCCGAAGATGGTCGAGGGGCAGCACGTAGCGTGCGGAGGCGCATTAATAAGTAAAATCGCTGGAGCTCCATGGCCAAAGGGTTCCTTTCCAGAGGTGTCCGGATTATGGCAGCGGGAGTGGTTTTACATCACAGCTCCCAGAAGTGGCAAGTGGGTGGCCGCCCCTGCTTTCCGCTCGGGCCCTCCACCACAACTGATGTCATGGATTAGCAGAGGGCTGAGCTGGGGTCCAGCCAAGGACGTGCCAATACTGCAAAGCCGCATTCAAGATCTCTTCGACGGAGATTTCAGTCTGGTTACGGTGGTGCAAGTCATGCTGGTTCGTCGAGTCCAGCCTTGCAAACATTGGCCCCTCCGCATGTGGGACTTCAACCCATAAGGGCCGCGCACTATTCAGAATTTCCTCGGCCTGACGCACGAGGAGATGTACAAATCATTCTTTGGACCCCAAATAGAGTGTCCGGATACTACCGAGGACGTGGGCCTGAGCAGTAACTGTACCGCCGACCAAGTAAGTAATCCTCTAGCCGAACACACCGTCTTTCATTTACCATGACATCATTCTGAGAAATCGCTCTTTGACCAGGACTGGCTAACAAAGGCGAAGATGATTCGGTGTTCGGCCCCCCTTCCTGAGGGTTTGGAGAATCCGGTACTGGAAAAGATGCTAGAGCTAGCACCTTGCCTGGAGCCCTCAAAGGAAGATAAAGGGGGGAATAATGAGGTCAAAAGCGGGGCCCCATCACTACCAATTCCAACTGAGGGAATGAGTGCCTCCGTGAAGGAGGATAACCAAGGGGAAGAATCTGACCTTCTCTCGCTTCGGGGAAGGAAGAGGACTGCCTCTGAAGATCCGGAAACCAAGGCTTCCAAACGAGAGATGAAGTCTCCACCAGAGGGTCCAGCCTCGGAGGGTGCTTTTGCCGCACAAAGCCCGCACGGGGATCAGCCCTCTAAATGAGCCGTAAGTGATCAAAAATTACTTAATAGTAAAGATATTCTACCTTACTTCCGAGGAAAATAACCGAAGCGTTTATCTCGCAGTTCGGATCTTAGCCCTTCTCAACGGAGCTCGTCTTCGGGGGACCTTCTTCCGGAGATGATGGAGAGCAAAACGCCTCCCCCGGACTCCCCCGCTCAAGAAGCGGGCGACCTTGAAGTGTCATCACGGAGGGCCTCTCCAGATCCGGTGAGGCCAGAAGATAATCCTATAGTCACTCGAAGTCCCCAACATCCGGCTCTTGAAGAGAGCAAACAAAAGAGTCTGGCACCGTCTGGTATGCGATCGGACGCACTGAGGGATCTGCTAAGGCAAGCGACCATCTCGGAAGAACACCGTACATTAGTGGGTACGGTGATGGAAAGGATTTCATCCGATGAAAGCGGGTTGCATGATGCCTTTATGAGTCTACTGACGGGCTTTGAGGTACGTAAAATGATGTACATTTGTGATGGTACCGCACATTTTTAGGTGTGCCCTGTGTAGATAGTACCCCCTGAGACTCTGGTTGTCACCGAGAACGGCGACAAACAGAGGATCGTAGTCCCAGGTAATAACCATACCGCTTTATGTGCAGGTGATGGAAGCTACGGTGGCTGGCCGGACTAATGAGTTTTCCGAACTAAAGCGGCAACTGGATGCGGCAGATGCCGATATCGAGCTTGTTAACAAGCGGCTTGACGAGGCACAGGGTAAGTAATGTTTTTCCGGTCAATGTCACATAGTAAGAGCAGCATGATGCCAGTATCTTTAATATGTTGTGACTGCAGATGGAGCTACCGCCGTGGAGACCCTTCGGGCGGAACTTGCCTGAGCCAACGAACAAACAAGGATTAGTAATGCGGCCGCTTTAAAGGCGACTGAAGAGTTAAGAGCCGAGAAGGCCGCGCATTGCGAGAGCAAAGAAAAGATGGGCAAGATGGCTGTAAAGTTAAAAGATACTGCCGACCATTCCCGGTTCCTTGAAGAAGAAAACCGAGCGAAGGCGACGGACCTTGAAAAGGCCACGATGGCGGCCAAAGACACCCACTCTGCCATGAGGGTAAAGAAGGAAGAGCTGCGTGAAGTCGGTGATATTGTGGCTGGGAAGCCCTTTTTGCTGCGGAGGAAGCTCGGAGATCCGCGGTATGCCCCTCTGGATTGGCTGTGGAGTTTGGCAGACGCATATCTGGATTTGACGACGAGTGCTGTCGATGCGGCCGAATACTTCCGAGATCAAACTGATCGTGAAGTGGACAAGCTATTCTGGTCGCAGTTTAACGTTCCAGAGCGTCCTCTTCCACTAACTGATCAGCTTGCCGAATGGGCCGAACTCAATAGATTGTCCGGACTCGCCATGAGGTCCGTCGTAGATCATCTGTGGCCGGAAAAGCCGAAGCCGAACAGCTATTTCAGCTTAGTGCAGCAGTTCCTTGGTGCGGTGCCGCGCATCAATGCGATGAAGAGGTCGGCGTGCATAGAAGGCTCGCGGATGGCCTTTGCCCGTGTCAAAGCATACTGGGCGGAGATGGATGCTACCACTGTTGCGGCGCAGGGTTCGGCCATAGGACGAGTGGCTGTCGAGCACTATTTTGAAGAAGTGCTTGAGGGTGCTCGTTTGATAGAGGCCCAGTGCTCGAAGAATATTATGTTTGAGTGACATGTATTCCCATTGTAAAAACAATGTTTATCAAATTTATTAAGGATGTATTTATACTTTTGCCTGAAAGTAATATGATGCCTCCTGTGCGGCCGTTTATGTATATATGTATATAACCTGAAAGATTGCAGTCGTCGGCTTCGGCCCCCACGCATATAATGCGGGGGGTGTTCGCAGAAGACGCGTGTTCACACTTAATCCAACGTCTTGGTCCTAATAAGGAGGCGATAGCGCAGTGAACGAGGCAACCGGACTATAATGCTTTAACACTTTCACTTAGCCATAGGAGTTTGATGGTGGGGCTACTATATAGCCCCTGGTGGCTCCACACTCTCCCGAAATCGGGGTGCGTACATGCCTGGCCAGGAAACGGCCATTCGTTAAGGCGGAGGAATTCTAACATTCCGATGGGTCATCGAGTGGTTGACCAGTCTCATGCTATAACATGACAGTCAGTTTTCGGCTTTCTCTACTAAGGTGCTCGTCCGGATGAACCGGGGCACAATCGCAGTAGTTCTCCTGGTGCTGCCTTAACTGATAGAGCGGAACGTAAGGCAGCAAAACACAGGAGCCGGGCAAACCCAACATTTGACCAAAGACATGATTCGGAGCTGATGCATATAAGGCCAAACTCGCGACGCCGAACACTCCCTAAGGTATTCGGTCTTTTATGGTATAAACCGGGCCTAAACAGTGCCCTTTGTAAGAAGCCCCTGGTGTCCAGGTACGTGCATTATTCTGACGTGGCCACATGCCAAGACGTCAGCATCCTTCTCAATAGTACTGAGAATCCGAGGGATGTGTATCAACAAGAGACAGTAAGAAAGGTTTACGCAGGGTCTTAATCTAAAAAGAATCCTTGGAATGGGTCCCTGCTGCATGTCTGCGCCTGTGTCTCCATTGTGCCGTATCCTGGACGGGTGTAGCACGATGGTGATCTGTAAAAGAGAGGAACTTAGGTGAAAAGTTGTCATGCAAAAAGGTAGGTTATATTAAAGAAACCATGTACAATTCAAGATGAGTAAAAATTGCCACTTGTCTATGCGCGTTGAGCCCCTTGTATTTGTAATAGGGGTGTGGCCATCAAACCTGTATGAATTACATATATCTGCGTCGGACTCGTCTAACCGTGTCCGTAGTCTTGACGACCTATCGAATGCTTTAGTTGGTGAGGCCGTTTTAGTGTGCGTCTGCCAAGGCAGCCGCACTCTCTTCGGCGCGCAGGGATCGCTCAATATTTCCATATACTCTAATGATGCCACGTGGACCGGGCATCTGAAGCGTGAGGGAGGCGTAATGCGGTATTGCATTAAAGCGAGCGAAAGCTTCCCATCCATGTAGTGCTTGATAGCCACTTTGGAACGGAGCAATGTGGAAGGTTAAATTTTTGCTCCGGAAGTTATCGGGGAAGCCGAATATAACCTCTAGTAGCGGGGAGCCCGTGCAATGAGCCCCTGGGCCTGGCGTTACTCCTTTAAAGATAGTATTGTTGTGGAAAATTTTCGTTGGGTCTATCCCCATTTTGCGGATTGTATCCTGATATATCAGGTTTAGACTGTTGCCATCGTCCATCAGGACCCATGTGAAGTGGTATCCGTCAATTATTGGATCGAATACCAAGGCGGCCCATCCTGCACGTCGGATACTTGCTGAGTAATCCCGATGGTCGAAAGTGATCGGTTGGGATGGCCAGTGGCAGGACTCCACGGTGATAAGCCCTTGGGCATATTTCTCTAGGAGTGCCGCTTTGTTTCTCCCCTTGATCACGTGTAACACGTGTACTGTTTTGACTTCTGGTGGAAATTTCTTTTGTTCCCCAGTGTCTTGCTTGAGAGGCTCATCCTCGTCTTCACTTGGTGTATCCTCCCCCTTGTGTACGGCGTTGTGCTTTCCGGACTGCTTGAAGACCCAACATTCTCTGTGGGTATGATTTGCAGGTTTATGGGGGGTGCTATGGATCTGACATATTTGGTCCAGAATTTTGTTTAGGCTGGACAGTTCATCTCTGGCGCCTTGAGAGGGTGGCTTTTGCTAACCTGGCCGAGAGCTTTTGAATCCGGCGTTTACCGCCGTGCTCTTCGGGCTGTCTTCTTTATTCCGGCGCTTATTATTTTTGCTGCGTCGTGATTTCCCATTTCCATCTCTAACTTCGGATGTACTTGGGTCGCTGGTGCTACATCGGGCTAGCCAGCTGTCCTCGCCCGTGTAAAAGCGGGTCATGAGGCTTGTTAATGCTGGCATTGTTCTCTGCTTTTCTTGGCCGAGGTGTCTGGCAAGCCATTCGTCTCGGACGCTGTGTTTAAAAGCTGCCAAGGCTTCGGCGTCCGAACAGTCGACTATTTGGTTCTTTTTAGTAAGAAACCTATTCCAAAGCTTTCGGGATGACTCTTCGGGCTGTTGAGTTATATGACTTAAATCGTCCGCATCCGAAGGTCGGACATAAGTCCTTTGAAAATTTGCCCGAAAAGCGTCTTCGAGCTCTTCCCAGCTTCCAATGGAGCTTTCGGGGAGGCTTTTGAGCCAGTGCTGAGCTGGCCCTTTGAGCTTGAGGGGTAAGTACTTGATGGCATGGAGACCATCTCCTCGAGCCATATGGATATGGAGGATATAGTCCTCAATCCAGACCCCAGGGTCTGTTGTTCCGTCGTATGCCTCTATGTTTACGGGTTTGAATCCCTCTAGAAATTCATGGTCCAGCACCTCGTCGGTGAAACATAGGGGGCGTGCAGCACCCCTATATCTGGGTGTACCATGATGTTCGGATGTTTGTTGTGTTGCATCGTATGCTGGAGCGCGCTTGCGTGGTCCATAGATGGATCTGGTTGCGTCGTCCTTTTGATGCGAGCCCTCTCGTGGATCGCGTATTGGCTTATGTGCGGCGTTGTTTGCCGCTCTATGTTGGCCGTGAGGTCGTCTATCCGGCTAGATGGCCGTTTTAATTTTTGGTTGCGGGGGATCTAAGGCCTCCTCATCGAATTCAGGTAGGAACTTCTGCTTCGGGTAGCTCTTGGTGGGTCGATTACCGCCGTACTTCGCTGTTGTGTTGAGTACTTTACTCCATCTGATTTTGAGCGTGTGTTGCGCATCCTTGAGCCTTTGCTTCTGCTTTTTTAGACTCCTCGCGGTGGCAACGAGCCTTTGACGGGCATTCTGTTGCACCGGGTGTCCGTCCGGTGTGATGTCGTCCGGACTATTATCTTTGATAGAGTCGGGTTGTTTGGTTTGATTCTCCGTGTTGCTGTGGTCCGGCGATTGTTCACCCTGCTCTAAGGCTGGGTCTATATGATCATTGTTTCTGCCGAGGCGGGATTTGGGGCGGCGCTTACACCGCCACTTTGACTGCTTCTCGAGGGTACAACCCTCTGTTGCGTCCTTCCGTTCCTCGTCGTCGTCTTCCTTTGGTGTGTCCACCCTGTATACGTCATGTGATGAAGTGGGCGTCCAGTGCCCTGTGGGCAGTGGCTCCTGTTCGCCTCCTGCATCGTCTTCCATACCGTCGATGTCTTCGGAGTGGAAGTCGAGCATGTCGGTTAAGTCATTGACAGTGGCTATTAAGTGGGTGGTGGGTGGGTGCCGAATTTCTTCGTCATCCGCATCCCAATCCTACCGGACATAGTTCGGCCTGGTCTCTCCTGACAAGGAGAGAGATTTTAATGAATTCAGTATGTCGCCGAAGGGCGAGTGCTGAAAGATATATGAGGAGGTGAACTCCATGATTGGCGCCTAGTCGGAATTGATAGGCATGGGCGCAGTTGGTTTGGAGTCCGTGGCCGGGGAAGGATCCGGCAGTTTGGCAACACGGCTCTCGTGAAGGGTAAGGTTGATATTCGGCTCGATCGCCGCTGAGGGTAAGGCCTCCGTGGCGGGGTCCATCCACCCGTCCATGGATGGTGCAACAGGCTCCGAATTGAGGGTCAGAGCGGCTGCCGGTGCGATCTCCTGAACACTGTCTGATGGTAGAGCTACATCGTACTCATCGTGACGGTGCGACGCACAAGGCAGAGGATCGAATCCGTCAAAGATCAAGTCTCCGCGGATATCGGCAGTGTAATTTAAGCTTCCAAACCTGACCTGGTGGCCAGGGGTATAACTTTCGATCTGCTCCAGATGGCCAAGCGAGTTGGCCCGCAATGCGAAGCCACCGAATACAAAAATCTGTCCGGGGAGAAAAGTCTCACCCTGGGCTGCATCGCTATCGATGATCGTAGAAGCCATCAAGCCTAATGGCGACGACACAGAGGAACTCTCAATGAAAGCACCAATGTCGGTGTCAAAACCGACGGATCTCGGGTAGGGGGTCCCGAACTGTGCGTCTAAGGCGGATGGTAACAGGAGGCAGGGGACACGATGTTTTACCCAGGTTCGGGCCCTCTTGAGGGAGGTAAAACCCTACGTCCTGCTTGATTAATATTGATCATATGGGTAGTACAAGAGTAGATCTACCACAAGATCAAAGAGGCTAAACACTAGAAGCTAGCCTATGGTATGATTGTCTGTTATTGTGTCCTACGGACTAAAACCCTCCAGTTTATATAGACACCGGAGGGGGCTAGGGTTACACAAGGTCGGTTACAAAGGAGGAGATATCCATATCCGTACTGCCAAGCTTGCCTTCCACGCCAAGTAGAGTCCCATCCGAACAAAAGACGAAGTCTTCAATCTTGTATCTTCGTAGTCCAACAGATGTCCTAGAGAAAGGACTTAGTCGTGGAGCCATCACGACGGGTTAGCTTGAATGGGTTAAAGCGGACACAGGGACGCAAGAGAGTTTATACTAGTTCAGCCCCTTCGATGAAGGTAAAAGCCTACGTCTAGTTGTGATGGGATTGATGGGGTTTCGATGACTAGGGAGCAAACAAGCTTCGCCTATGTCTCGAGTTGTTGTCTGTTGTCTGAACCGCCGCCGGGTCATCCCCTTATATACATGGGTGACGCCCGTCGGTTCACAGATTCCCAATACCGGCTCATAGATGTGTCCGGTTTGGTCTCTACTTATTCCTAACTTACAATACAAGTTACATACCAACACCGGTTTACGGCTACAGGCCTTGAACCGACTATGGGCCTTGAGCCCTCATCTGCCTTCTTGGGTTTCAACATGGTTAACTACTGAAGAAGTTAACCCGGCCCAGATAGGCCGGTTTATGCCCAGTAGTGATATCCTCAACATTAGGCCCCAGATTGATTTGAACAGGTTCATGTCAATCCTTAGCAAAAATTTCATCTTCAACACCTTCTTGTAGTTTGTTGAATCACCATGATGTCATCTTCTCAGGTCGTTGTAAACCGGCGTGACGTCACCTGTTATAAAGAAACTTATCCATGATACCTTTTTTGTTTAATAGGTCTGCGACAATCGAGGCGACAACTCCGTTTCCAGACCCACGGTTCCTTGATTTTCGCTCCTGACACATGCCCCTTGCCTTATAAATAAGACTGAAGGGTCATTTCTTTTTCCCCTTCGTGCCCTTCTGCTTCATCTTTCCCGCGTCGTCCAGCTTCGGAGCTCCGCCGCCGTCGACGACTTCTGCTCCAACCTTGGCCGCTGCATCACCCTGATTGTACCAGAGCATCGCGGCGACCTTCTGTTTCTTCCTCGGCTCCGGTGAGTTCTTCATCTTTTCCTCCGTAGATCCGTTCTAGGGTTTCCAAGTTCTTCAGGGTTCATCGTCTGCTTCGTACTCATATGATAGATCCTAGATGAACCTGTGAACCTTTGCTCTGTGTAGCGGTAGTTCTTAGCATCCACCTTTACTTATATGCCTTAAGACCATAGATCAACTTGTATCTCTTCCCATTGATTCGGTATTGTTCTTTTTTGAACCTTGAATATTTTCCTTCTTTTCTGAACTTGCTTTAGATCCGTCGTTGTAGAGGAATCTTGTGAAATCTGTTTCTGTACACTTATCTATCCGCAATCTCAACTATTTCAATACTTAGATCCGGTGGTTTAACTTTGTAGAAAAATTGCCAAACCGGTATATACCATTAGTCCCCTTGTTGAACCGCCCGATGCTGTTGCTTCATAAAACTCCGGTTTAGATAGAGCTGTGTCCGGTTTAACATTGTACCTACCAGTGCACTTTAATAAATGCATTCTTGAACCGGAATTACCTATCTTGTAGATTTCATCATGGCCAAGCAAGTATATGAGTGCAACTGGGTTCCTTCTCGCATCACAGAGACTCAACTGAATAATTTAGTCCTGATCGGCGCTTTAGGCAGCAAAAACACTATCCATTGGAGAGCTCCTGGCTAAGAATGCCCTCCCACACCTCAAGAAGGAGAGGTCGTCGTTTTCGTAGATCACTTAGCCTGGGGCTTTAAGACGCCCGGTTCTAAATTTTACCGGGACGTTTTAGCCGATTTTCAACTCCACCCACAAGACACTGGTCCCAACTCTGTTACAAACATGTGTCACTTCCAAGTGCTCTGTGAGGTGTTCTTTCAAGAGGAGCCCACAGTAGAGTTGTTCAGAGACTGTTGCCATCTAAATCGCCGTACTGAGTTTTCTGACGGTTCCAATACGAAATTGGGCGGTGTGGCGATTCAGAAAAGGAAAGAGGTCACATACCCTCACGCCAAGCTGCACAGCCACCCCAAAGAGTGGAATCAAACATGGTTCTATTGCAAAGACACCTCCCCTGCTGGTGAAAATCCTTTGCCTGGTTTTCGTCCGGAGTGGCTTAGCAATACACACCCCTTTCCGCAAAGGTTGACTACCAAGGAGAGAAGCAAATACGCTCCTCAACTGTCCAAGCTCAGAGCCTTCATGGCCAATGGTTTAACAGGAGTTGATCTCGCTCGCTGTTGGATATCATGGAGCATACTGCCCCTTAGTCAGCGCTCCGGTTTGATGTGCGAGTATACTGGCAGTGTTGATGACCCACTGCGACATGCTAACATCTAGCTTACCGATGAAGAAATCACAGAGGCTGTGAATAAAATGCCGAATGAACCGGAACACGTCTGTGCTCGAACCGGCCTGCTTCCCTTCTGTGCCACCAAAAAACCGCCAGCTGTAAGAGTTTGATTGTTCTTTTTTCTGAACCTGTTATTGATATATCTGGTCATTGTTTAATATCAATGCCTGTTTAAACAGGGAAATGATCTGTTTTGGAGCAAGAAACTGCCGCAGGAGAAACCAGAAAAACCAGACAAACCAGAAAGATCAATCTGGAAAAAGACTAAAGCTGTGAAGAAGACTACCCACAGGAAAAGAACCACTGCATCCTCTGATCCGGCCGCTGATGACGATGTGGGTAACCCGAACCTTGAGGTAGAACTTGATTCACTTGTCTTATTTTTCATGCGCCTTATTGATGATGATATTTGTCAGGATGATGCCGAAGCCAGTCATGCTGATGTTGCAGAGGTAATTATTCTTTCCTCTGATTTAGATCCTTTGCCTTCACTAAAAACCCGTCAGGCAAACCGGAAGGTTAAATTTTCTCATCCTCTTGCTTACTTGGATCCCAAATTTCTTATGAAGACCCAACAGCACGAAGCTCGCCGCACGACCCGGCATAGTGGCCAGGTAGTTACCTCCGCCGGTTTACCGAATAGTCCGGTTCGGAAACGCCATTCAGAGGTCTCTAATTTGCCTGTCAGTGCTTGTCCTAAAATGGGCTGTTTTCGTCAACCTCTTAATCCGTCTGACTCCGATTATCAGGTCACTTCCCATTCATCATCTGGCGAGTCATCAGCTACCCAGCTGCCGCCGCTCAAAACGGTGCTTGGGTAAGCCATACTTATCATAATGCTTCTGGTGTATTACTTTGTAGCATATACTGTACTGACCTTTGTTACTCCTTTCAGGGCCAAGCCTAATCCAAGCAAGAAGGCTCGCCTAGATAAAGCGGCTGAAGAAGATGCTATTCCTGAACCGGACATAGTACTCAACCCTGAAGCGGCCATCCGTGAGGATGTGCCAAACGACCCACCACCACAAGATGATGATTTTATTACTGAAGAGAGACATGTTGATACCTCCGGTCCTGTTGACCAGCCCAGAAGCCCCATCCGGATTGAGAAATCCACCAGTCCATCCAAGTCTACTGATAAAATGACGGCCCCAATGCAAACTGGCGACTCCAAGGATGATGAAGTTGTTATTACTGGCATTGGCCATACAGAGCCAAGCAATCCTGTCGCTTTGTCTAAACATACTGCCAAGGAAGAATTTGCTGCCTTTGGCAAGGGCAAGTGGAATGTTGATCTGGCGACTTACGCTGCTCTGAACGCCCAAGACATCCATTCCGGCTATCTGAACCGGTTGTATACCAGTCGTGACTATGAAGCCGGTCTGGTTAACATGATGAAAGATAAATATGAGGTAACTTCCATATGCTCTTTCCTGCTTGTATGCTTCAATTCTTGCTAACTCGCCTAGCCCCCAAGGACCGGTTTGTAATCTTCTTTCAAACCGGGACTTACTAATATAAATCTTAAAGCCTCGAAATTCGCTGATGTAGCCCGCAAGGGCCGGTTCAACTTAGTGTAGTTAAACCGGGACTTAAGTAATTAATATCGCCGCATCAAAACTTATTTGAACAAATAGCCATTAGCCCCTGAAAGTGCAACTATCCCTAGGTGGTTTTGGTAATTCATAACAACATATAGCTCATTGAGCTAATGCTATTCCAAGATGATTATTTCAGGAAAGCTCAATGATTGGCATGGCATGGATGTGAAAGTGGAACCCTCAAAATGCTAAGGACAAAGGATTGGCTCAAGCTCAAAAGCTCAAGACTCTTCATTTTATATTTTAGTGATCCAAGATCACATTGAGTCTTTAGGAAAAGCCAATACTATTAAGGAGGGATGAGGTGTTGCTTAATGAGCCTCTTGCTTCATGTGCTTAGTGATATGCTCCAAAACCCTCAACTACTTTCCCATATCCACATATGACCTAAACCCTAAGCCAAACTCGGTCCTACCGATTCTTCCTATCCGGCGCCACCGAGTTTCACTTGTCATTAGCCACTGCCAAACCCTAGCAATTCGGTTCTACCGATAAGGATCTCGGTCTCACCGAGATGGGGTTGCAAACTCTCTGTTTCCCTTTCATAACTTTTCGGTCTTACCGAAAGAGCGAATCGGTCCCACCGAGATTGCAATGTAAACTCAGTGTTTCCCCTTTGTAACTTTTCGGTCTCACCGAGTTCCACTCGGTCTCACCGAAAGAGCAAATCGGTCCCACCGAGTTTGCCTGACCAACTCTCTGTTTAGCTAATTACCAAATTCGGTCTCACCGAGTTTGTGTAATCGGTCTCACCGAGATTACGTTATGCCCAAACCCTAACCATATCGGTCCTACCGAGTTGCATGTCAGTCCCACCGAAAATCACTAACGGTCACTAGGTTTACATTTTCGGTCCGACCGAGTTTATTGAGTCGGTCCCACCGAGATTGGAAAACTGTGTAACGGTTGGATTTTGTGTGGAGGCTATATATACCCCTCCACCTCCTTCTCATTCGATGAGAGAGCCATCAGAACACACACACCATTCCAACTCATATGTTCTGAGAGAGAACCACCTACTCATGTGTTGAGACCAAGACATTCCATTCCTACCATATGAATCTTGATATCTAGCCTTCCCAAGTTGCTTTCCACTCAAACCTTCTTTCCACCAAATCCAAATCCTGTGAGAGAGAGTTGAGTGTTGGGGAGACAATCATTTGAAGCACAAGAGCAAGGAGTTCATTACCTACACACCATTTGTTACTTCTTGGAGAGTGGTGTCTCCTAGATTGGCTAGGTGTCACTTGGGATCCTCCGACAAGATTGTGGAGTTGAACCAAGGAGTTTGTAAGGGCAAGGAGATCGCCTACTTCGTGAAGATCTACCGCTAGTGAGGCAAGTCCTGTGTGGGCGATGGCCATGGTGGGATAGACAAGGTTGCTTCTTCGTGGACCCTTTGTGGGTGGTTGCTTCTTCATGGACCCTTCGTGGGTGGAGCCCTGTGTGGACTCGCGCAACCGTTACCCTTGGGTGGAGCCCTGTGTGGACTCGCGCAACCGTTACCCTTCGTGGGTTGAAGTCTCCATCAACGTGGATGTAGGATAGCACCACCTATCCGAACCACGGGAAAAACATCCGTGTCTCCAATTGCGTTTGAATTCTCCAAACCCTTCCTTTTACATTCTTGCAAGTTGCATGCTTTACTTTCCGCTGCCTATATACTCTTTGCATGCTTGCTTAAATTATGTGATGATTGCTTGACTTGTCCTAAAATAGCTAAAATCTGCCAAGAACTAAAATTGGGAAAAGGTTAAGTTTTTATTTGGTTAAGTAGTCTAATCACCCCCCCTCTAGACATACTTTCGATCCTACAAGTGGTATCAGAGCTTTGGTCTCCATTTGCTTGATCTCCATAGCTTTTGGTGGTCATAGCCTTGGTTTCACAACCTAGGAGAGTATGACGTCTAGCGAGGGAAATTATCACCGTAGAGGTCCTTACTTTGATGGTACTAATTTTTCTAGTTGGAAGCATAAAATGAAAATGCATATTCTTGGACATAACCCCGCCGTTTGGGCTATTGTGTGCGTTGGTTTGCAAGGTGACTTCTTTGACGGGAGAGAACCAAACCGTGAAGCTACCGCAGATGAGTTGAAGATGTCGCAATACAATGCTCAAGCTTGTGACATTCTCTTCAACGGATTGTGCCC